>NC_056735.1:673808993-674060924 GCF_019279795.1 Protopterus annectens
TAAGAGAGAAGGAAATAGCATTATAGCCATTATCTGTGAGGCACTTAAAAGCTATAAAGGTCATTAAATAAATATTTAGCTCAGAGACAAAAGTATTAATTAGGGTTATGTATCTATGAGATGGTGGGAATGAATTCAGTACTGCAAGCATAATTTTGGGGAACGCAGTACACATGAAACATAGGTCAAACATAGTGTTGTAATGGCTAGATGCAGAGAATTTTAACAGAAATTGAGTAGCAATGTATTTAGTAGTGGAGGTAATGTAAAAACAATATAGTAGTTTCATGATCATATAGGGGAGAAGGAAGGTGCTTATTTATATTGAGGACCAGTTTGAGTTAAGGAAGAAAGAGTAGTTTTCAAAATAATCAGGTGGTGAAATGAAATATCACATTTTATAAAATATATAAATATAGGTAGATGTAGATAACTATAATGGCCTGCCTTCTAGCATGCCTTAGTGTGATTGATAAAACCTCGGAAACACTGGGTCATAATTATAGCATGAAAGTTGTTAAAAAGACAAGAAGAGACAGAAAAGACTCAGTACAAGCTGAATCATAACACTGTGCTGTTGTGAAGCTTCTTAACAAGTTGCATAATCCACTGATCATGTAAGCAGATGCTGTCACCAAACTGCTTTGTGTGTGTGTGTGTGTGTGTGTGTGTGTGTGTGTGTGTGTGTGTGTACATCTCTCTGTCTGTCTGTATATCCAACACAAATACACAAATGGGTGCAAAAGCAAATCAGGTGCATGAAGCTGATATAAAGACTTAAAAAATGCTTCAGCACATGAAGTCAAGATTAAATGTACAGATTAGGCTGTGTGCTTGCTGTGTGTTCATCTAAATGATAAATACACTGATGCCTATAGTGCTACTCTCTTTGAACTATTGTTGGAGTTGCCTATATGAAAATGAATTTTATAACACAGACCTGTACTTTATACTTCAGATTACACCGTTTGCATCAGTAGGGTCAAATAACTTTTAGTGCAGTAATCTGATAGTGACCATTTTAACATGAGCACTGTTATTCTGGGATAAGGAGTAATTGTTTCTATCTGTACATTCTGAATTTACAGTTGCCTCTTGACCCAAGATCATGTTGATTACGATGTTTATCAAATTGTGCTATTTAAAGCATAAATGCTTTGGTGCACTCAGTGCTGTCTAATTGATACCATTATTGGTATTTTACATATTCCACTAAGCTTTATATTATAAATGCATATGATAATCTGACTTCCAGCGTCCCTCTCTCCACTCTTTCATTGCTATTTTCTGTTATGTAACCTCTTTGAGTACTTTACCACCCATTGTTTTCCATATGTCCATAATACTAAGTGCCCACTCAGCACTTGTGTAAACCTCCCCTACTACAAGTTGCCTCCTGCTCATTTTCCCAGAGCTCCCATCTTCTTGGCACCCTCAGCACACCCTTAGGGGGTCCTGAGTTAATCCTCTTCCATCCTTAGCAGATAAGAGATTTATTTTTTTCGTTTTGTACTTCAGTTAACTGTTTAGAGAGCTACTGCTTTATTTCTGCTTTATTTGTTTTTGCCTTTAAATCATTATAAAGTTCCCTAATACTTGAAATAGCCTTGTCAAGGCTTATATAAGATATTAGTAGTGCCCTGTATAGACACAGACTCCTGTAAAGTACATTTTATCTATAAAACTCCCCTTAGAACTGTGTGGCTTAAACAAATCCATTGCATGGAGACAAGCTTAGAGCAGCTCATTTGCACATTAAACAGCACTACTATCAGACCATAGCACAAACAAACCTAGTCTACTGCCAAACCCCAGAGAGAGAGAGCACCCAAGGAAACCTCTGTATAACCCAGTCCATGACCTATAGTAGTCCATCCAAATACAGGTCCGGATAACATGGAGATGCAATTTCCAAATGTTTCTGTAGCCAGTTTGGTAGGCATGGGAATCCTGAACCAATGTAGCAATTGTCTCACGTTCACAAACAACCATTTTAATCCTTAAAGAAACAAACACAGTATGCAAGAAATGCACATAATTTCACTGGAAGCAAACACACACACTACATCCACCACACATAATATCCAGCACACACACAGACCAATCTATGAAGAGGCACTAAAAAGCAATCTTTCCCAACCTCAAAGACCTCCTAAGCCTGTAAATGGCATTGCATATTTTCAGCAATCTATAAAGCACTCGCCGAAACCAACACCAAGCACCACACATATGCCTACACCCAATGGAGCCGCAAGAGCAAAGCCCTTAAGGCAAACCAACACTTTACCCAGGGACTGCCATAATAGTGGACTCCATCATATGACACACAGATGTCCCACTCACCGGACTGAACAAGGAGAAGATAATAGTTAGTTGCTTATCTGGAGCCAGGATGTGCCACGTTACATGCACACTCAGTTTACTACACCACCGGTACCAGTATGATTATTCTGAGCATTAAAAACTTTATCCACCCCTTAGAGCCTTTTTTTAGGCAATGAGAAATTGACAAACCTATCAGTACAGCAAATAAAATCCAAGAAACCTGAAGGTGTTACTGCTGAATGCTAGGAGCATAAACAAGAACTTCCACACCCTAGAAGCTCATCTCACTCTGGAGAATATAGACATCTGTGCCATCACTGGGACATGGTTTGAATCCAGAAAAGATTCCAGCAATGCAAGGCTTCAGCGCCTGCCACATATTTAGACCATCAGATGCACAGACAGGGACAAAAGTTGGAGGACTATCAGTCTATATTAGCAATAACCATCACTTTACATGGGTTAAACAGGATGATGCCCTCACATTTGTCTACATACAAATCACCACAGGCAAAGTCCTATACCATATCCTATCAAGCTATAAGTCCCCATCTATGTCCCTGTAGAATCCCATAGCTCATATCTAGACCTAATGGATACACTCACTAGTAAAACAAATACCCTTTTCACGGGAGACTTTAACTACTCCTCTATAGACTGGGAAAGATACACTGCCTTATACTCTCAGGCACAATAATAAGTGATAGTTTGTCAAAATTCATTGCCCCTCCCAGCCGCAAGTTCACAGCAACCTATGCGGAATTCCTCACAGACATTCTGTACTATCATGTAAATCACTGTATAGAGGCTGCTGTATTTACTAGAAGTAAGCCCACAACAAACTCTAAAAACAAACCACACTGGTGGAGTCCTAACCTTAACAAGGTGTATAACAAAAGGAAAAAAAGTCATCGCTAAAATCAGAAAGAGCAACTCCCATTATGATAGGAGTTGTCTAATTAAACTGAACAGGAAACTAAGATAACTAATTAAGTCCAACAAGAACAATTCTGAGGTCAAGATAACATCACAGGCTAAAGACGACCACAATACCTTCTACAGCTATGTCCAAAACTTTAAGGGTAGCACACATCAGTGTGCTTAACTGGTGGTCAATGGTGCAAACTTCACTGAGCAGAGCAACAAAGTGAATTTGCATGCTGACAAATTCATCTCAAACGTTACCCCCCCCACTCCCCCCTTACCTCCCCCAAATAAAATACCTACTAGCACACACACCCCAACTATTAACAGGGACCAGGTCCTGGTAGTGGTCACTAAGGCCAAAAATACAACCTTAGTGGGCCACGACAATATCCTGGGATGCCTCATTAATATTCTGAAACATGACCTATCAGGACCACTTAAGTCACTTTTCAATTATAACCTCAAAACAGGCTTTGATCCATGAAAATGCAGGACTGCAACAGTTGTCCCACTTCACAAATGTGGACCATCAACTGACCCCAGAAACTACAAACCTATTAGTCTGACTAGTCTAATATGCAAAGGCATAGAACGAATTATCATGGAAATTATCAACAAAGATATAGGCAACCTTCAAACACTGGACCCAATCCAGTCTGTTTTTGTCAAGGGAAGGTCATGCCTACTAAACCTGGTGGACCTGTTTGAGAAGGTCACCAAGGCTATGGATGTGGGGAAACATACCTCTCAACTGTCCAGATTTTCGCAGAATGTCCAGATTTTATCCTCATATTTTTAGCCTGCTTCTCATAAAATTGTGGTTCTCTGGAAAATCAGTTGCAAATTATTGAGGACTGAACTCAGAAAACAATAGCATACATTTGAGTTTCGGACTTCACATAGTTCATAAAATTCATGCTATTGCAAAACCTGTTATTCCATCAACTTTCTAAGTTTGCAAGAGCAATATTTAAAAAGTGTCCCTATTTTTTGGGCCTTTGTCTAGACTTCTTGCTTTAAGAGGTTGAGAGGTATATGGGGAAAGCAGTGCATACTGCCTACCTGGACCTGGTCAAGGTGTTAAGTACAATACCCCACTCGAGTATAGTTGATAAATTCATGAAACTGTGCATAAACCACTACATAACTCACTGGATTGCCAGCTGGCTCACATACAGGATCAAAGAAGTCAAGACTGACACAGGTGAGGCATACTTTTATCAACCGGAGAAGTTGTGGATAGCAATTAAAAAGGAGTTGAAGGATTTTATCTGGGAAGGGAAGAAGCAAGGGTCAAGTGGGATAAGCTGACTCTACTAATAGAACAAGCTGGATGAGGATTACCTAATTTGAGGGGGTATTTTAGAACAGCACAGTTAAGGCTCTTATACATAGCACAAGCAGAAAACTATAATTCAATGTGGAAAGGGATGATGCTGACTCAGGGGGGAAGCTCAAGAAATAAGGAGAGTTTGGGGTTTTGGATGCAGACTCTTAAGGAGAACAACCAAAATCATACAGAGTATTATATTCATAAAATAGCAGGGAATATTTTAAGAACCAAACTAACACGAGAATGGAGAAAAGAGATTTTGTCGATAGGGTTGACTGTGGTCAAGGATACAGACAATGGGCAAGAGGGAGCTGGAATTTATTGGAGATAACTGGCAAAGGAACCAAGGTATTGGGAGCAAATAACTAGAAAGGGAAAGGCAATAGAATGGGAAGAGGCCAAAAATGTATTTGGACCGCAGGTTAGAGATTGCCTTCCCTATCAAGGATTGATATCAGATTATAGGCAAAGGGAAAGAAATAGGGGGCTCCTAAATGAAAGAAAAGCACTGGTAAAATTTTTAATAGAATCTAGAACAGAAGCTGCCATTAAAAAATGAATAATTAGTAAATCATATAAAATACTGCATGATAATTATAAGAATCAATCAGAGGAGCTTAGAAAGGACTGGGAAGAGAGATTGGATAAGCAAGTTACAAAAAGACAATGGGGGGATATATGTCTATCTCCCAAATATGCAACAAAATCTAGAAGATTTAGGATCTTTGCCTGGAAATGTTTACATAGGTATTTTTCTACCCTCCAAAGAATTTTTCCTCAGGTGGATAGCAAATGTTAGAGGTGTGACGGGCAAGAAAGAGATCGCTGGAAACATATTTTTGGAGGTTTGATGAGCTGGCAGACTTTTGGGATTCTCTGCCGACTGCTCTTTTGGAAATCCTCGGTGAGAGGATTGGACTGACTGGGGAGATGATTTTTTTTTTTAGTTATTTATTTATTTATTTATTTTACATTTGTTAACTGGGTTAGTCCAGCTGAGCATTAGCATTAGTTATGCTACAGAATCAGAATTGCCTAGACATAGTAAAGCCTTGCTGAGTCTAATTATGGTGGCTGCCAAAAAAGCAATTACTAGAAAATGGAAATCAAAGTCTAGACCAACTTTACTAGAAGCAGTGAATATAGTAACAGAGGTAAAACAACTGGAACTGGGATCTTTAGAAAAGGAAAGGAGCAAACTACATAGAAAAAAATGGAAATTGTGGGAACAGTATATGCAGAGCAAGAACAAGGTTTAAGAGGCAGGATTTGAATGAGCTTTATAATGCTTAACTGACAATGACTAGAAGGTTGATAAGTGATTTATAATGCTTACAACTACAGTTGTTTCAATGGTGTTCATAGGTTCATAGGTTCATACTAGGCTATCTGCCCTAGGGCATTTATAAGCCTAGCCAGAGTGTGTGTGGCTTTCACCACCCCTTAGGATGAGAATACTATACCCATTAATTTGCTGTGCCTCTGTCCAGCAGTGATACAGAGATGATTTCCGGGGTAAACCTACGATCTCCCATCCACTCGTCAAGATTTCTCTTGAACAGAGTCAGTGAGGGGCTCTGCCTCACATGGACTGGGATTCTGTTCCATAGTGTAGGGAGTCTCTGGGTGATGAATCTGTCCCTCCAGCATGTCCTATTTATATCCGTGTTGAGGTTTAAGTCTCTTGCTCTCGTGGCTCTGGTGGATTTGGATTTTTTGAGGTGGAGCATGTCCATTAATTCCGGGTTGGACATGGCCTTGTATGTCAGGCACAGATCACCTCTGAGCAGACGGTATGCGACTGAATAGAGCTGGAGTTTCTTCAGTCGGGCATCGTATGACATATGTTTGAGCCCCTTTATCCTTTTGGTGAGGAACTTTTGGGGTCTTTCCAACTGCTGCAGGTGTCGGGTAAGGTACATTCCGAATGGGGCGTTGTACTCAATCATTGGTCTGATAAGTGAAGAGTACAGGGGTACAATGACCTCTCCTGATCTGGATGTGAATCTGTGATGCATACTGTTTGCAACTAAAGTGATATCATTTTGTATGTTTTTTATTTATATAAATGTAAGATTGCCTTTGTCATATGTGGAAATTTAATAAAGATGTTGGAAAAATAAAAATCGAAGTCAGGACTGGTGATACCACCTCCACTAAGAGACCAGTCACCAGCAGGACACCACAGTGCTCCTTGCTAGGACTGCTCCAATTCGACATCTAATTCTCAGAGATGAAGGCTAATATCAGGGGCCTTTGGCTGACCAAATTCACAGATGAATGCAAATTGGGAGCTATCATAGATTTCCCATGACACAGACATCTTATAATAGGGTCTAACACAGACAAATAACTGGTGTCAAAGTCAAGGACTAAAACTCAATGTCGAGAAATGCATTCTAGTGACTTTGGGAAAAATGCCCCTCAGGCTAATTACTCCATCAATAAGATGCCACTAGGAGATGACCAGGTTGTCAGGGATATGGGAACATATGTAGACAGTGATATGGCCTTTGACCAACATGTGGCCAAGGTAGTAAGAAAATCATTCTATGTCAACCAACGTATGAGAAAGGGCATGGAATCCAGTTCCACGGAAGTCAAAGTGCCACTTTATTCATCCCTTATCAGACTCCTCATTGAGTATGATGCCCCTTTTGGCATGTATCTGGCCAGACTTATGCAACAGTTGGAACACCTACAAAGGTTCCTTACCAGGAGAATTCAGGGTATAAACACATTACCCTATATGGATCCCCTTAAAGCCCTATCTTTATACTCTCTTTTTTACAGGTTACTGAGTGGCAATCCATGCCTACCATACAAGACATCCTCATATCCAACTCTGATGGACCTTTTGCACATCTGCAAAATGAACTGTATCAGAACCACTAGGTCCAAGGATTTAATTTTTCTTATGACATAAATAAGACATGTTGGTAAGACAGATGTGTATCTCAGAGGATCCCCATGTTCTGGTTCAGGCTTCCCATCCATGTGGAGCAGAGTCCATCCCTAACCCTATTTAAGCGTAACCTTGATCAATGAATGGGAAGTCAAAAATTCACCCCAGGTCTGGACTCCATGTCAATGATAGATAGAGGCAGGTAGTAAAGCCCCACACATAACCTCTAGAAACTTCCTAACATGCATCTTCTTTATAAACACCCGTGATACATAGGGACACAAGTGGGCTGGGTTGCACAACTAGGCTTATAAAGGTTCTGGTGGTCGTTAGCCTAGGATATACATCTGACCGTATGAACTTATTAGGAATCCAAGACCATGTTTGCAGTATTTTAGCACTTTCATCTCTTTATTTTAAGACCTCTTCAGAAAATGACACAGGAACAAAATTAATGCTTAAAAACCCAAAAGTTAAGCCAGTTGTGACCACATCAACAAGTAAAATTTAGTTTCAGTTACTTGAAGACTACTTCCCTAAAATTCCAGTGATACAGTCATTTGTTCAATGCATAGCTTCTTTGTTTTTCGAGACACAAGTTAAGGTAATATTATCATATCATATTATATCATATCATATATCATATATTAACTCACACAATTTAACTTACTGAGAACTCAACCCAAAAAATAAATAGGGTTAGTGTTTATTGCAGGGAGCAATTCCCTGAAACCTCCACATCCCCAAACTTATATATGTCAACTGCACAGTCACACAAACATTGGAAAATGGGAAAAGATCACACGTATAGCAATCCCTGCCTGCACATACTTAGAAAATGCATCAGCATGGATTCCCTATAGAAAATAGTGATCTAGAGTTCAGTATAGGGGAACTCAGTTCCAAAGAATCATATCCATTTTGCACTTGATAAGATGTAAGGAAAACCAATACAGTTTTGAAAACAAGTGTTTTAAAAGTTCTTAACATATAGTTGAAACTCAAAATATACACTTGAAACCCCCCCCCCAAAAAAATTAAGAAATTTAGTAGCATTGTCTAGGGAAAAATGTTACTTTTTTTTCTGGAAATAAAGTAACACTACAACAGACATATGCAAATGTTTTTACTAAATTACAAAGTAAAATAAAAATGAACCAGATTATAAAATGATGCTGCATAGAGTTAGAAATAGTAGCGTTCCGTCGTTTCATTGGCTGCCAATATCCATAACACACAAAGGCATTTTCTGATGATATTGTTCATATGGCAGAACACTTTGAGTGTGATATATATCAGTTAAACTACTGCTTGTATACAAGAAACTCAGACTGCTTCACACTTTATCACTAAGGAGGCCAACCAAATGTTTAAATATCCATTTGCAGGTTATACTCTATTGTACCAGCAATTCACATACACTTTATTTTGCACAGAATACATTTATTTAAAAAATTCTTGAGTGCCATCTATCACACCTAATAATACATTGTGTTGCCTTTTCATTTTACTAAACAGAAATATCCCTACATGGCATAAATACTCCTTCTCCAGATAACTCTTCATTCCATCTTCAGCCCTCTCCCATATGGTTCTATGGTTCATGGTTAGTTTTGGATTTTACACCTTCTTACCCCTCCTACAGTCCCCCATCTGTTTACTTCTTTTTTCTGCCTCTGCCACCTCTTCTGTTGCACCTGCGTTTTGTCTATTGCCCTCTTGCTACCTTTTTGCCATCTTATCTCTTTCATTTAACCATTTTTTAAATCTTCACAGCACCTCAGTCATCCTCACACGTGCTCTTCATTCATACCTCTCAAGCTCTGAGAGCAACAAATCTGGTCAAAGTCATAAATAATGGGGGGACAAAGGCCCAACAATAGTGACAATTTTTAAATACTGCTCACATAAACATAGAAAGTTGATAGAATAACAGGTTTTGCATTAGTATGCATTTTCTGAAGGGAATTAAGTCTGAAACTCAAATGTCTGTTATTATTTTCTGACTTCAATTCCCAATGCTTTGCCAATGATTTGCCAGAAAAGCACAATTTTATGAGGACCAGACCAGAAATATGAGGCAAAAATCTGGACATTCTGTGAAAATCTGTACAGTTGAGAGGTATGTCTTCCTTGCTTAGCTATCACCTTCTTATCCCATAAAACTCAAAAAAGACCATCTCAAATCACCACTGGAAAAAAACTTTAATTAACAATCTTTTGCAGCAATGCTTCTTTGACTTTTTTAACATGAAGTAGCATTGTTGCAAAAGCTTGTTAATTAAAGTTTTTCCTGTAGTAATTTGAGCCAGTCTTTCGGGGGCATTGCTGGAACTTTTCTGATCAGGAAAATCTTTACCTGCTGGAGCTTTCCTTTTGTTTGTTTGTCCTTCATATCTTATCCTACCATCACCATCAATACAATCCCATCCTCCAAATCACCCTCCTCCCCTACCTTTCCCAGTCCAAGGAAACCTTAACTGCCAACTTTTGCCCATCTCCTTACTATATGCTTTATCCACCGCTCTGCTTAACTACAGCCAAACCCCCTAAGCTCCCTGCATTTCCATCACATGTTTATCTGTTAAGCTTCCTATTCCCCACATTTTCAGCAACTAATATTGCCCTTTACTCTGCACTTGTGCAGATTAGCTGGAATAATATACCATCAGAAGAGGAAAAGCATCAGATGGTCATATATTGGATGGAAGCTCCTAAGAGATGTATATATTTGAAATGCACCTACTGTACTTCTTGTGCATTCCACTTTCCCTCCATTTAATGTAGATCTTCTATAGTCTACCCAATCCACACTCACTGTCCCTGCCCGACAAATCTACATACACCTTCCCCAGCAGCTGTTTTCTCACTCCTTCCATGCTCTATTTACATTTTAGATTCATGTTTCTGCCCTCTCCTCCTCTGCTCAACTACTTTAAACAATTAGCTTTCCTTTGTTACGTAGCAACAAGTTGCCTCCCACATGTCTCAGCAGCTCTCTCATTTCCTCATAAGACTTAAACTGCCTTTCCATTTTCACCCTAGATTCTTCCTTATCTTCACTGCATCTTCTATCCTGCTCACCTGCCTTTGACTCTACCGCTTCTCCTTCCCCTCTTCATCTTTCCCTGTCCACCAAAGATTCCTCTACCTCCTCATATATTCTCCCTCTTCTCTGTTCACTCCCTTGTGTTACTTTCTGTCCTTTGGATATACAAGTTCTGTCATTATCCTTGCTCCTCTTGATTTTGATATTCTCCTCCTCTAACTCAGATAGAATCACTTTAGCTAGCAGATCCTGGAGACTCTCTACCTGATACCCTCCCTGTGGAAGGAATAAGGATGCCTTGTTGAAGTTTCAAGTAGTTTATTTAGTTAAGCAGGTAGATGAACAAGTGCTCTTGTTGTTACACATTACATTCAACAGGTCTGTTATTTAAACACAGTTAAAAACAATGACGGGAGGATCCAGGGGAGCTGATTGGAGGGAAATCTGGGAGATGGAGAAACAAGGAGCCAATCTCAAAGCTTAGAGGTTAGTCCCTTATTTGAATATTCCTGAAAGATCCGTGAGGGTTTGCCAGCTCAGCAGCCTATTGAACCTCATGCTTAGTTAAATGGTTTCTATTTTTAACAAAGAAAACACGACAACACAAAAAGAGCTACAACAACAGAACTATATTTAAGACAACACTTTTGCCACAATCATATACCTCTGCGAATCTTGCATTCCTCCAAACCTCCATGTCCCCCCACCTTGAACCTCTTCCTCCACATTATGACCCCATAAATATCTGTTACACATACCTTCCTACTTCCTAAGCATAATTATGCTCCCTAGGAGAAAGAGGCAAGCAAAATACCAGAAATATTCACTTGGAAGAAACCAACATCTGAACCACTCCAGATTTACCCATTCGTAACCCTGCCTAACATTACACCTAATTGGCACTCTCCTAATTGCCCTAATTCTTTCCTTTAGATTTTCCATCCTTATCTTCCTTACTACAGGGCAGATTTTCAACTCCAAATATCTTGCCTTATCTCTACCGCATGACAGCCTGCATCCTTCACCTGTTGCCTTTGCCTCTAGCTCCACCCCATCTCCCTACCAGACCCCCTAAATATCTCCTTAGGTAGCCATTCCATCATGTCTTTTACTGTAATATACATTCATCCTCCTAGAGACTAAACTTGCTCCTCCCATGTCTGCTAATAAACTCCTCTTCCTTAACCACCCTGTTGCCAGTATGACCAGTGAAATGTTTACACAAATGCACAAAAGGGGCATACTATTCAACAATGAGTGATGAAATATGAGTAAAGGGGCATTAAGGCTTTCTTTGGATCTAGATCTGATGCCTTTGGAAATTAGGAGACCCAGATAGAAGGTTTTCCAAACTCCTGTAGAGTCACAATGGTCTGAGCTTTCTGCTTATTACCCTGGCTTTCCCTGTCACTGCATGCCATTAGGGCACAGCATATAATACCTGCCCAGTGAGATGTTTCTACACCAGTAGTTTTACCATGTTAAAAAACATGGACTGGTAAAGGTCACCTAAAAAGCATTAATGGCTTTGCAGAGAGTTTTAACATATATTGTATTTCTTTGGCAATTGCACTTTATTTTTTTAATTAAGGGACTTGCAGATATTAATCTGACACTTCTGATGGGGCCATATATAATAAATATGTAGACTGTTTAAATGTTATTTGGGTGTTACAGAGCAAAAATATGAGGTCAGAATACAGATCAGAAGTTTCTAGCTACATCAGTTTTAGCCACCAGCTATGTGACATAGGAGTTGGAATTCTGTCTATGGTAAAATCAGCCTTAGTTAAAATAGACGGGCCAATGCCTAATGCACCTGATTGGGATAAGGCAGGATTTAGTAAGCAGATATCTGATTCCTGTCTTTTGAAGAAAGTTTAGATAGCACAAGAGAGTTGTCTGGTGAAGACCAAGGGCCAGCCAATCCAAAGTGCACTTCATGGCTGGCATGCCTAGTGCAAGCCTAACTAGACAGCAAAACTACTGGAGTGGAGATATTCACTAGACAGGTGTTCTATGCTGTGCCTGAAGATATGCAGTTACAGGGAAAGTGAAGGTGATAAACAGAAAGCTCAGATATAGTCAGAGATGACCTACAGACACACGAATCCTGCATTTACCTGTTTGTAGTTTATTTGCAGGACATAAGAAATAATGGGTCTACCATGTTGTGAGTGGAATGTTGAAGGTTAACAATGAAAACAGTAGCTATGGATAGAATAATGATAAAAACAAAACTAATGCACTGATTTTGCTTAAAAAGGGGGCCACACTGATTTCTATTAGCTGCACTGCTCTCACTAGGGAGAACCTCACAAAATGTGAAGGTGGCAGGATGAGCAGGTAACCCCAAAATCATGGAAAAGAGCCACATAATTGTCAGTGTGAGCAACGTTATGACTTGTAATGGCTTGTAGTTTTTTCCCTCAATAGATGGCTTATTTTGTCTTTGGAAAGTAAGCTGGGAAACCCAGTAGAGTCTATTTAGTATGTGACATTGTATGCTGACATATAAACAGTCTAATAGCAATCTAGTGATGTTGGCTGCATCTTATTCATTGTTTTGAGTTTTTTGGGTTTTTTTTTTTTTTTTTTTTTTTCTTTTGGCTATTCTAAAATGTCCATAAGTGTCTGGCAATCTGCTTCCATCGCCTGCTTGCCTGGTAAACTAAACTTGGTAGCACTGATTAGATAGATAAGTTTCCAAGATGCATTTTTTTTCACTGACACCTGGAAGTGCCTGCAATGAACCTGAACCATGGAATAACCTTTGAGACCTTTACCATTGTTTTGTTAAATGAATTTGTAAAGAGCTCAACCACACACAAGATTGAAATACTCTTACCCTGCTTCACTGACATTGTATTAGTTGTATGCGTCTGGAGCATTTCTCCCTGACTCTCCACTGAAAATGTGCTCTGTCTCCGTCAGACTTTCCTGGTAAACAAATGCTAAATAAATAAATAAACATTCCTTTATAATACACTGCATGGAAGTGTTTATTGAGTTCTAGTTACTTCTTTTGTTTAAAAGAAGAAAAACTTCACCATTTAAGATAACAGACTGCAAAAACTTGTAACTGCCTTCTATCATTACATCCTGTATTAAGGAATGTTCTTATCTTCTTTGATAAGTCACAAAAATCTGCCTTTTCTATGCCTTTATTAGGAAGGTGTATCTTAGTCTCCTGCTGTGAAAAGGATGTGTGTTGTTGAATGCCTGCAGTCTTTCTTTCTGCGATGATAATATAGTTAGAAAGTCAGTACATCTGTATCATTTACATAACATAAATACTAAATTCTCAATGGTCACTTGTTTATTTGTGAAAAGGACATCTTTTTTTCTGCTAATGATAATATAACTAGAAAGTCAGTACATCTGTATTGTTTACATAAGAAAAACACCAGATTCTCAGATGTCACTTGTTTATTTATAACACTTTCATTTTAACACTTGCGCTGTCAAAGTCTAACAGATGGAAAGGAGAAGAGAAATTCGAACTCAGTATTCACCCTGAAGGATGGGAGGGTCGAGTTTTGTAAGCTTAACCTGATTTTTGTTTTTTAGTTAGTGGTGACTGATAAAAGAAAATAAATAAATCTGCAAAACTTACAAATGCAACAGATCATCCCCTCTAGAATGAAAATATTCATTTTTTATGGGATATGGCTCACCGTGTGATTACAGGACTATGCAGGTGGTTCTGATTAAGAAGCAGTTGATGTTGGCTTAACAATATACTAAAACATCATATTTACATGTAGCTTAACTTGCTGGGAAGTGATAAAGAAGGAACAGATGTTTATGGCACAGATATTACTACACTCCCAGGGACATTGTAGAATATGAGCAAGAAGGCGGAGTGGTTTATAAATTCCTGGATGTATGGTAATAACTGTACCATGGACACCCATGAGTCCTTTACTGCACTTATAATATGGTATCTGCATTTTATATGTTCCCTAAAGGGTAAATTATGACTTTAGGTTAGAGAATTTTTAATGTTGTGGTGTATTCTGGGATAAGAGTTATTCCAGAAAAAGCTTATTGTGATTTCTGAGGTAGTAAAAATGTGTGATGTACTGAACTCAGATATGAATGTTGTTGCAGTCAGACAAATGTTTTAGAAGCTTTATTTTAAAATATCAGAAGGTTTAAACAGTCTGAACAGGCATTTATAAAACTGACTATATTCAAATAACCTTGGCAATTATTAAATGTTTCTTCCCAAAACAAAGTCATCAAAGGAAACTGTCACTTTGTAAAGTATGACAGTTCTCATTGTACAGTTCTATAGCAAAGTATTTTTTCCATAGTTGCTATGTGTCAAATTCAAAACTGCTTTGCAAAAATTACATTTTAGGATGAAACTGCAGAAAGACATTCTAACATTTCATGACAACTTCTGAGGTACATTTAATCAAATAAAACATCAGCATATAATGCTGGCAATCATTATGCAATCATATGTTCAGAAGAGTCATCTTAGGAATAGTCATATTATAACTTAGATTGTGCAGTTTTATTGTGGGAAGCAATTTATGTAGTTAGCTTGGAAAAGCAGTTTGAGGAGCAAACTGCATGATGACTGTAGTATGGAATGATCGACAGATGTTCTGAAATGCTAACAAATGGCCAGCTTATAGCCATTTGTTGAAAATTCATAGCAAGTGATATAAAATGGCAGTTTGGTCATTCTGCAGTTTGTAGCTGAGTAGAAAATGTCTGTTTCTGTGTGGAGCACGGCATGCAGTCTCACCTGATAAAGAATACGAGGCTAATGTAAACAGCTGATCAGCAGTGGGTAGTTCATGGAAGAAAACAATTTATGTTAATTATATGTGATCAACATGAGAAACCCAATCTAAAGTGTTAGTCTTTTGTGTCTTCTATACTATATATATAAATATATATATATATATATATATATATATATATATATATATATATATAGAGAGAGAGAGAGAAAGAGAGAGAGACAATGATATGATATAACCATATGTTTACTGTGAGTATTGCTAACAATGTTTAGTTGCATGTACATAATGCATACTAATAACTATATTTACCTAAGTTGAATGTTCTTCCTTCTTTGAATGCTATGCATAATCTGTCACGTACACTGATCATGTCAAATGTTTAAAGCACTTAGAATTCTTAGCACAGACTGTGACGATTGGGTAGAGATGGGCAAAGGCTGCCAGCCTAGTAAAATAGAATTTGATACTTAATTCTATCAACTGTATAAATAAATGTAAAATACAGGCTTGTGTTTTTAAATGTAAGAAAACACTGTAAAATGTGAACTTCAAGATTGTTGCAACATTGCCATCTGCTGTAAGGAAAACCAAGCCAAGTATTTTAAATGTGTCTTTTTAAATTGAAAAGATCTTATGAATCTCTTTAATGTTTTACAAGTCGGTTCCAGTGTGTCTGAATGAAGGTTTCATGCCCACTGTTTTACGTCTAAAGTTTATGACCAGAATTTAGATGTAGAAGGTGCTTTATTGCTCTAGTTTCTGTTAGAATATACATTTGAAATGTCTTCTATTGTTGTAAGTTTCTGTGCAGGTGTTAGATTGCTAAATAATGCAGTTTGTTTGCCTGGGAAAACCTAAGTGTCAAAAATGATGTAATTTGGGGAGGGACCCAGCAAACATGTTTGTTAGTAATATTTAAAATACTATTTCTCACAAGAAACTAAAAGCATTTTGACTGTGGACATCCAACTTTTCAGCACTCTGCCTTGTGCTCACATGTACGTTTTAGCACTGTGATTTCTTGTAGGAATAGTTAAAGCTAGTAAAGATTAATTAGGTATTTTTCTTTGAAATCAGACCTGTCCTACTGTATTATTTTAAGTTTCTGTGTGATCTCTGAACTCTTAGATATCTCTGTGGTGTAGTAGCTTTGTCTTGTGTTTTAATTATTTATTATTAAATATTTTTAAAACCTTCTACCTGGCTGATTTGTGTAGAGATAAGCTCTAGAGTACATTGCATATTTATAGAGGTTATTGTAATAGGCCACTCTAAAGTAAGCCTTGACTGTTAGTCATACTTTTTTGTTGTTGTGTCTTTCGGCTTTTTCCCGGTTAGGGGTTGCCACAGCGGAACTCCGGTCCACTAATGATTGGCAGTAGATTTTTACATGCCGAGTTGCCGGCTCTGACGCACAACCTTCAACGAAGGTACGCCCATTCACACACGTCTCCACACAGAAGATGCTCTAGCTGATAATCGACCAGGACAACGTCTTACTGTGAGGTGACAATGCTACTGCAGCACCACCACCGCAGTACTGTTAGTCATACTACATTGGATAATAAAATTGCACAGTAATAATTGGACACCCTTTTAAGGGCTTTTTAGTAGCTGATATTATTAACTGGGTGGTGGCAGTAATTACTACCGTATAGTCTGGGTAAGGGGGCACAGTTAGAGAATCTGTGTCAGCCTTTCCCAGGAGTGCCTGTGAAGTTGTATAAATACTTATCTCAAAGTGTGTGTGTGTTGTGTCAGCTACTTGGCAGGGACTCGAAGCACTGGTTGGACAGAGAGGATACTGGAGGTTTTAGCTTGCCCAGTTAGGCTGAGTCCTGGACTCTATAGCTGTGCCAGTGGGGAGTCTTATTGGGGACCTGGTGAGCAAGGGAGCAATCAGCCCCAGGCTGTCTGTGATCTCAGTGTGCACTTAAGGGAAATTGACTTTACTGTGTGTATTAGTTATCCTTTCCTCTTCTAGGAGACGACCTCCCTGGTGTTAGTGGTGAGGACTGAGGCTCCTTGATTGCTGGGCCAGGGCATGGTCATCACAAGTGTTTGGCAGTGGTGGGATCTACTTCACACACTAATTGGCTTGTAGTGGTGTGGGTAGAGCGAATTCCTGTAGCTTATGTACAGTGATCTCTAAAAGTGTTTTGTACTCTAAAACAGCCACGCAGTGTATACTCAGAGTTCAGATCACAATTGTTTTATTTCTTTTGTTAGCTTAGTGTTAGTCAGGGTCATCAGGCAGCATGTCAGCAGAAGAGTATGGAAAACTGACAAGGAGCCAGCTGGCGGAGATGTGCCAGGCTAGGGGACTGGTACACGGAAACCTGACTAAAACAGACCTGATTGCAGCCTTGGTTACAACTGCATCAGAAAACAGCAGTCTGGAGGACAATCAGACTGACCGTGGAGATACAATATCCTTGGAGAATGGACAGCTCAACCTTTCTGCAGTGGACTTAAAAATCCAGCTGGAGCTAAAGAGACTTGAGTTGGAGGCCAGGTGTATGGAACTAAAAGCAGCCAAGAAAATGAGGAGTATACAAGCTGAGGAAAATGAATGGCAGAGGAGGCATGAGAGGGAAATCCTGACTCTTTGCCAGAGTCATGGAGGTAATGGGGAAGGGAGTAACCGGATCCCAGAAGCACAAAAGGTCAGTAAATTTCTTCCACAGTTTAAAGAGGGAGATAATTTTGATAGCTTCATTCATATGTTTGAGCGGGTATGTAAACAGTATGAAGTTGACCAAAGGGTCTGGGTATGGTTCCTGACCCCCTTATTCCATGGTAAAGCTGCAACTTCTTTAGCAAAAATGCATGACACTGACTGTTTTGATTATACTGCTGTAAAAAGACATTTATTAGAATGTTTTAAGCTAACACCTGAAATGTATAGGAAAATGTTTTGTGAGCATAGACGCAAGGCAGATGAAAATGTATGTGAGTATGTTGCGGAACTGAGCACTTATTTTCATAGCTGGGTGAGTGGATGTCAGGTCACCACTTTTGAAGGGCTAGCAGATCTTTTGGTAAGGGAACAAGTCCTTAGCACTTTGCCTGAGGACATGAGGATCTGGTTAGCTGATAAACAGTATGCTACTTCAGAGGAGTTGGGGAAGAAGGGAGACCTATGCCTAGCAAGCAGGGCAGCCCTGCACAGGAAAGGGACCCCAGTACTGCTCATGGGACTAAAGGAACCCATGGTGGGCAGCACAGACTGCCCCAACAGAATCCGCCAGTAGCAGGGGAAGTCACTAGTCCAGGTACACATCCAGGAGCTAGGGTTAAATGTTTTGAATGCAACCAGTGGGGCCATGTGGCATACAGACATCCACAGAGGCAAGGTGGGGAACCAAAGGTGAGGGAGCCAGTAAGTGGGAAAGACAAAATGCCAACAGTGGGTTGTCTTGAGACAACAGGGGTATGGAACTACCATCCTGCAGATGTCCTGAGAGGGAAGGATTTGGGTGAGGCAGTACTATGTACTTATGCAGTTACATGCAGTAAGGCTAGGAGACAACATGTGGGTCTGGTAGCCTGGGAGAAACCCAGACAGACTGCATACTTGCAGCCAGGACTGCTGAGGTGGTTACTTCAGGGAGTGAGCTACGCTGTAGCAATGAGACTGGATGTGAGCCACAGCTGCTTGTGGGTACTGATGTTCCCTTGGACAGGGTAACTGCAAAGGTAGAGGTGAGTAGTAGTACCCAGGCTGACAGTGAGGCACTGTTGTCAGAGGATGCCAGACTTCCTGTGGAAGGGGAGCTGGGAAGGGTTACAAGGAAAGACTTGAGACAGGCTCAGCTCTCAGACCTTACATTGCAAGGCCTGAGGCAGGTAGCTAGGGAGGCACCTGATTCTCAAGTGAAGGAAGAATCTGTATACTGGGACAAAGGGTTACTGTACAGAGAGTGGACCCCTGAGGGAGTGCTAGAAGATGAGAGAATACAGCAGTTGGTAGTGCCTAGAGCTTACTGTCTGGCGCGTCTAGCCATAGCCCATGATATTCCCTTTGCAGTTCATGTGGACATAAAACGTACAAAGAGGCGTATTATGCAAAACTTCTATTGGCCTGGAATTTCCAGAGATGTAACAGGGTACTGCAGGACCTGTGAGCAGTGCCAAAAGATAGGCAAGGCAGGAGACAAGGTGAGTGCTCCTTTGATGCCTTTGCCTGTGATTGAGGAGCCATTTCAGAGGGTAGCTATGGATATTGTGGGTCCTGTGAGTACCCAGAGTTCCACAGGGAAAAAGTATATCCTAGTGATTGTAGATTATGCTACACAATACCCTGAGGCAGTGGCTTTGTCCTCCATTGAGGCAGAGAATGTGGCAAATGCTTTGCTAGAGATTTTCAGCAGGGTAGGTTTCCCAAAGGAAATACTGTCTTTCAGAGGTGCCAATTTTATGTCAGACCTGCTGGCTTGTCTGTGGAAGTCCTGTGGGGTGAAGCACATGAAGACCAACCCTACCATCCCTACACTAATGGTCTTGTTGAGAGGTTAAACTCTACAATCAAGTCCATGCTACGGGCATTTTGCAGATTAGTTTAAGAGGGAGTTGGACAAATATTTACCCCATCTGTTGTTTGCTTACAGAGAGGTTCCCCAGGAATCAACAGGTTTTTCACCCTTTGAGTTGCTGTATGGGCATAAGGTGAGGGGACCTCTAGATTTTATTCGAGATGAGTGGGAAGGTGAGTGTGAGTCTCACAAGGAGTCTGTTGTGGCATATGTCCTGAACCTCAGGACAAGGCTCAGGGAACTCATGGGCTTGGCCCAGGAAAACCTGGCAGAAGCCCAACAACAGAAAAAGGTGTGGTATGACAGGAATGCTCGAGCTAGAGAGTACACTGTAGGGCAGCAGGTGATGGTTCTCATTCCTGTCAGACACAACAAGCTGCAAGCAGATTGGGAAGGACCCTACAAGGTGGTAAGAAAGGTAAGTGATGTTAACTACATGGTGGAAGTGCCAGGCAGGTGGCAGGGGCACACATTGTACCATATTAACATGATGAAACCTTATCATGATAGGGAGGCCTTTGTGCTGAGCATTCGCAGTGGATTGCAAGAGGAGTCTCAGAGAGATCTTGTGACTGATCTCCTCAGTGAGGCTCGGGCTGACACCTCTGTGGAAGGGGTAGCAATGTCCCAGCAGCTATCTCCTACCCAGGTTCAAGAAATCCAAGCAGTGTTGCAGGAGTTTTGGGACATGTTCACAGGGAAACCAGGGAGCACCCACCTGGTGCAGCACCATGTGGCTACAGGACCCCAAAGGCCTATCAGGCAAGCCCCTTATAGGGTGCCTGAGAGAGTCAAACAGACTCTGAAGGAAGAGGTACAGGAGATGTTGGAACTAGGGGTGATTCAAGAGTCCATGGGCCTCACCAGTGGTGTTGGTGCCAAAGAAGGATTGCAGCACCAGGTTCTGTGTGGATTACAGGAAATTAAATAGTCACACAGCGTCAGATGCTTACTCCATGCCTAGGACAGATGAGGTCCTAGAGCAGCTGGGTGGGGCTAAGTATCTTACAACCATTAATCTTACCAAGGGTTACTGGCAGGTGCCATTGACTCCCAGTGTTAGACAGAAGTCAGCCTTCATGACTCCTTTTGGCTTGTATGAGTTCACAAAGATGCCCTTTGGGATGAAGAATGCCCCAGCGACTTTCCAGAGGCTGGTAGATCATATATTAGCAGGAGCAGGACGGTTTGCCCTTGCTTACATGGATGATATTGCTATCTACAGTCATTCCTGGCAAGAGCACCTTCAGTATGTCAGGGAGGTGCTGGGCAGACTACAGAGGGCAGGGTTGACCATTAAGCCGAGCAAATGTCAGGTGGGTATGGCAGAGGACTCTTACCTAGGACATAGAGTGGGGAGTGGTAAGTTAAGGCCAGAACCTGCCAAAGTGGAAGCCATTCAGGCATGGCCTGCACCTGTTACCAAAAAGTAGGTGAGGGCATTCTTGGGGACAGCAGGGTACTACAGAAAGTTCATTCCCAATTATAGTACCGTAGCTGCTCCCCTTGCAGACCTGACAAGGAAGAACAGGCCAGATAAGGTAGTGTGGACCCCAACATGTGAGCAGGCATTTCAGAAGCTTAAGGAAGCTTTGGGAGGACTCCTGTGTTAGCCAGTCCAGACTATAGCAACGAATTTGTTGTGCAGGTGGATGCTTCAAACTATGGGGTGGGGGCTGTACTTCGCATGATTTCTTCAGAGGGAGAAGAGCACCCAGTGGTTTATCTCAGTCGTAGGCTCCAACCCAGGGAGGAATGCGATGCAGCGGTAGAAAAGGAATGTCTAGCCATAGCATGGGCACTACAAAAACTTCAGCCTTATCTGTATGGAAGAAAATTTACTGTGATGACAGATCACAACTCTCTAACATGGTTAAATAGAGCCAGTCAGTAAAATGCCAAGTTGCTAAGATGGAGTCTGGGGTTGCAAGCATATGATATGTCAGTGCAGCACCGCAGTGGGAGTAGCAATGCCTAGGCAGATGGGCTCTCAAGACAGGGAATGGGGTGAGGTGCACCCAGATAGACCTGACACTCTCAAGCAATGTTTCTCAAGGGGCACTTGAAAAACTTGCTTGAGTTCCCCGGGGGGGGGGGGGGAGATGTGATGATTGGGGAGAGATGGGCAAAGGCTGCCAGCCTAGTCAAATAGAATTTGATACTTAATTCTATCAACTGTATAAATAAATGTAAAATACAGGCTTGTGTTTTTAAATGTAAGAAAACTCTGTAAAATGTGAAGTTCAAGATTGTTGCAACATTGCCATCTGCTGTAAGGAAAACCAAGCCAAGTATTTTAACTGTGTCTTTTTAAGTTGAAAAGATCTTATGAATCTCTTTAATGTTTTACAGGTCGGTTCCAGTGTGTCTGGATGAAGGTTTCATGCCCACTGTTTTAAGTCTAAAGTTTATGACCAGAATTTAGCTGTAGAAGGTGCTTTATTGCTCTAGTTTCTGTTAGAATATACATTTGAAATGTCTTCTATTGTTGTAAGTTTCTGTGCAGGTGTTAGATTGCTAAATAATGCAGTTTGTTTGCCCGGGAAAACCTAAGTGTCAAAAATGATGTAATTTGGGGAGGGACCCAGCAAACATGTTTGTTAGTAATGTTTAAAATACTATTTCTCACAAGAGACTAAAAGCATTTTGGCTGTGGACATCCAACTTTTCAGCACTCTGCCTTGTGCTCACATGCAAGTTTTAGCACTGTGATTTCTTGTAGGAATAGTTAAAGCTAGTAAAGATTAATTAGGTATTTTTCTTTGAAATCAGACCCGTCCTACTGTATTATTTTAAGTTTCTGTGTGATCTCTGAACTCTTAGATATCTCTGTGGTGTAGTAGTTTTGTCTTGTGTTTTAATTATTTATTATTAAATATTTTTAAAACCTTCTACTTGTGGCTGATTTGTGTATTGATAAGCTCTAGAGAACATTGTATATAAATAGAGGTTATTGTAATATGCCACTCTAAAGTAAGCCTTGACTGTTCATACTACCATTGGATAATAATATTGCACATTAATAATTGGACACCCTTTTAAGGGCCTTTAAGTAGCTGATATTATTAACCGGGTGGTGGCAGTAATTACTACCGTATAGTCTGGGTAAAGGGGCACAGTTGGAGAATCTGTGTCAGCCTTTCCCAGGAGTGTCTGTGAAGTTGTATAAATACTTATCTCAAAGTGTGTGTGTGTGTGTGTGTGTGTGTGTGTGTGTGTGTGTGTGTGTGTGTGTGTGTGTGTGTGTGTGTGTGTGTGTGTGTGTGTGTGTGTTGTGACAGCTACTTGGCAGGGACACGAAGCACTGGTTGGACAGAAAGGGTACTGGAGGTTTTAGCTTGTCCAGTTAGGCTGAGACCTGGACCCTGTAGCTGTGCCAGTGGGGAGTCTTATTGGGGACCTGGTGAGCAAGGGAGCAACCAGCCCCAGACTGACTGTGATCTCTGTGTGCACTTAAGGGAAATTGTACTTTATTGTGTGTATTAGTTATCCTTTCCTCTTCTAGGAGACGACCTCCCTGGTGTTAGTGGTGAGGATTGAGGCTCCTTGATTGCTGGGCCAGGGCACGGTCGTCACACAGACCATCAATAATGTCTTTCATGTCAAATGTAAATGACTTCATAGAAGTGTTCCTTCCCAAGCCTCCACTAAAAAGGTGTTATGCCTAATTAGACTATTCCAGAAAACAAATACAAATAAATAAATACATACTAGTTCAAGGAAGGCACACAACTGTAAATTATTTTGAAATATAATCTGATAAGTATTATTATCATCATCATCATGAGTCCAATAAAATTAAAGATATTTTTAATTCAAACTGGAGAATTTTTAGAGCTAATGAAGCTGTTTATAATAAGATGAGGGTAGACTATATTTCGAATATAAAATTTGTAACAATTTCAAACAAATTTTTGAGCATTGAGATAGTGATAAGGAATGCAACTTCACAAAGGGTGTGACCCATAAATGTGGTGCCTGTGGGCAATCTAATTATATTACTGAATCCGAAACATGCATTATGACAATTATGCTAACAATTATGCTAACACACAGGTATATTTTTCAGACTGGTAATTGCTCCACTAAGAGTTTAGTTCATTTAGCTATGTGCACATTTTGTCCCTCTTTTTATGTGGGCAAAACCAAGCACCCCCTCAGAAAGAGAATATATGAGCATTTGTATGACATTAAGAAAGCTAAGGACAGCAATGCTTTATTTCATCATACTATATTGTTGGAGACTGGTTACATTTAACTCCATTTGCAAGATAAATGCAGTTAACTGTAACCAGTCTCCAGCAACATAGCAGATGAACACAATTACAGTTAACTGTATTTGCAAAATAAATTAAAGTGGATGTGCATGTATGAACTAATGCAATTTGGCAGTGTCAGCCAGGAAAAGGCTATCTTTATTTTGTGCCTTGCAGTTGCAGGAGGAAAAATGAAATGAAGTGGCTGGATGATGGGTTATCACGTCTTTAAAAGTAGAGTACTTTTTATTATGGAATTGGATTTCCTGGAAAAGACTAAGAATGTTAGGAAATGGAACTGAATATTGCTGCCTAGCAAAGAGTAGTGGATTCCTGATTCATAGGTTCACAGGTTCATAGGTGTGTACTAGCCTAATGACCACTGGAGTCTTTTTAAGCCTAGCCATGCATCCCATATCTTTGACAAATTCTCATAACCTTGGTAGCTTAAGCAGGGGCCTAGAAAATGAAACATTTACAGGTTACCTGTGTCCATTAGAGACATAGGTGCCAAATCAAGGGTGAGTTTCTGGTTCCCCATCCAGTTGTCCAAGAAATATTTGAATTGAATTGGGGAGGAACTCTGCTCTACACAGATGGGGAGCCTGTTCCAGAGAAGGAGAAGTCTCTGGTGTACATACCTGTCTCTCGAACAGGTTCTATTCATTTCACAGGCAAGGCTTAAGTTTTTAAAATGGGTAATTCTGGTGTTGTTTGCTTTGTGGATATGCAGAGTGGGATTTGATGATGCCTTAAATGCTAGGCATAGATCTCCCCTCAACAGCCTGTAGGAGACAAAATACAGGGGGTAGGACTGGAGGAAGTCTGCACAGGACATGTTATTTATGTCCTTTATTTTTTTACTGAGGAACCTCTGTGGATATTATAGTTGTTAGATGTGCCTGATTAGGTACATAATAAAGGGGGCATTGTACTTAATGATAGATCTGATGAGTGCTGAATATAGTGGAACAATGACCTTCGTGGACCTTGATGGCATGCCTTTATAGGAATGTAAGGTGGAAAACAGCTGCAGAAACCAACCACTAACATTGCTCAGAATAAGGAAAGGGTTAGGATAGCAAAATGAGTGTTTCATTTGCAAAGATGTATAGCATTCTAAGTAGTAAAACTCCTCTGGAAACCAAGCACAGCCAAGGAAGAAAACAGCTGTAAATGTAATGTCATAAATGCTTTTGTCCCACCTTAGCCTGTGTCAAGCTTCATCAGTACTAAAATTCTTTCATTCACATTCCTTGTTATATAATTAATTAGATAATTGAATAAGTCACATAATCCTACTTTGTCCAAGTAAAACTTTCTTCATTTAAATTTAAATAAGTACTGTCTCCCTCGGAAAAGCAATGGTTCCAACCCCTTGCAAGGGGACTTGTACCCTTAATTAATTGTGCAAAAAATACTCATAACTCATTGAAATATACAATGAAATGCCAAAATAATGAATATTACCCTAGGCTCCAATTATTCCAAATTCATATATAGAATAAGTAAATGAATGCATACATAAAAACCTCCCTCCGTGAAACTAAACATTTATTAAGGGTGCAAGTACACACTTTATCATTTAGATGAATTTTTCTTTCTTGTTAGTAATACCCAGCACATCCTCCCATCACCTACCCTCTAGATTCCTTGAAATAAGCAGCCCAGCACCTGCCACAGCCTAAACTAACATAAAAATCACTGCAATTTAAAAAGTTTTTGCACCAAAAAGGAAACACCAGCTAGTAAGAACAAAAAATGAGCCACACAGCTGTAAAGTACGAACACAAAAATTTTACTGCAACAACACAGTAAAAACAAGTTGAAGTAAGCATTTTCGTAAAGTACAATGACCGGACTTCATCAGATAAAACTACCCTACAAGAACTCATCATTTGTATTACACACCCTTAATAATTAGATTAACCCCTGTTCATCAATTAAATCATTTTGCAAATAAACATTACATCATCTTTCAAAAAAGCATGAATATACATCTTAATGAATAGAAAAAAAAAATATATATATATATAAATATAAGGATATAGATACTACTGCCAAATACATACTACACCATTTATACAAAATACATAAAAAAACAATGCATATGTATACACATAAACATTACCTATCTAAAACCCTGAGCTTCAGTTTACTACTAATGGAAATTGCATCATTCAAACCTGGGGGTACATTGGCATTAAGGAAGACCTTCACCAAACTTCCTTGTCTTCCAATACCAATCTCCAAGGGTCACCTCTGTCCCCTTGTTTGACCTGTTGCAACACCACAAACTTGAAAACATGGTCTGGAAATGTATTAATATGCCTATATAATGCATTGTTATTGTCACACCGACGAACATCATACAGGTGCTCGTATATCCGCTGGGCCAACTTACATTGGGTCTTTCCAACATAAAAACTGGAACAATGGGAACACAAAGTGGCATATACAACACCCTGTGTGTAACAACTAAATTTACCCTTAATATTAATTTCCCTATTACATATCCTAATGTTAGATGTGATCAAAATAAGTTTATACTGACTGCACATTCCACAAGCAGCCATTTTTCCTTGCATATTGGTATCCTTAGCATGCTCCAAAATATTTTTAATATTTCTACCCCTCCTAAACACAAATTCGGGGTATTCACCAAACAAAGCCCCCATAACTGGTTCACTTCTAAAAATACCTCAATTTTTATTAACTATGTCCTGCATAACATAACTGTCACCAGAGAAAGTAGACACAAAGGGGCAGGAAGGCTCATTGCCCACTCAAGCTCCCCTACGTGTAACACTCACCCTTCACATAGGGGTCCTCCCATGATCATCCGGGTTCCCTTCTGTGCCAGTTACAGATGTTAGTCCAATGGACCTCAAAGAGCTTTCCCCAAGAATATTCAAAATGGGTTTATAAAATCCCTTGACGCATTTGTCAACCACTTCCTTCCTGATAGTATCTCATATCTTACTGTCTTCTTTAAAATCAACAATATATAGGAAACCAACGTATTCCAACAGCATATTGCATTTTTGCAGTAACCACCCTATGCATGTTAAATGTGGTATTATCAAGGGACAGTTGGTGAGAGCAGCTCGGATGGTGTCCAGTTATTCTGACTTCTTAGAGGAATGTGACTTTATGTGTCAAATGCTTATGGATAGGGCTTATCCGAAGTATTTAATTAATAATATCAGGAAGGAAGTGGTTGACAAATGTTTAAAATGTGCAGTTTTTGTTGTATTTTCATGTTTTTAAACTGTAATAGGTGGGGGGCTTCGCCCCCCCACACACCCCAACTATATATACCAACTCCAGGGTCGCACAACATTGGGGAGGGGGGCAAATCCCTGTTATGTGCCTTGAATACTGGTTTTCGACCAAATGAGCTGTTGACCAAATGAATGTCAATTAAATGGTCTGTCGATCTTCTGAGGTAGACCCATATATATATATATATATATATATATATATATATATGTATGTGTGTGTGTGTGTGTGTGTGTGTGTGTGTGTGTGTGTGAGTGATACGAATGAACTACCGAGGCAGGGCTAGCCACCCGGTGGTGTAAACCTTGGCTCAAGATAATTGTCACTGCTGAAGTCACACCCCGACCCTATATGCAAAATGGGAAAAAGGTGTGAGGATGGATGGAGATATATATATATATATATATATATATATATATATATATAGAGAGAGAGAGAGAGAGAGAGAGATCTATATATAAACATATTTATATCTATATATAGATATCGCTCTCTCCATATATATATATATATATATATATATATATATATATATATATATATGTGTGTGTGTGTGTGTGTGTGTGTGTGTGTGTGTGTGTGTATGTGTGTGTGTGTATATAAAATATACTTTTTTCCTCTCTCCTTGAACATGCTAGGGTTAAATTCGGGAGACTTGGGAATTTAATAGCAAGTGGGTAACTTGGAGTGCTGACAATGGTGCAGACTGTTTAGAAATGTTTCAAATGGGTGAATATTGTTAATGTAAAAAGGTCAGGGATATAAATTCATATGAACAGATGGAAATTATTATTTGTATGTTGGAGTAAAATTACCTTACTAATATATCAATTGTATACCCCATTGTTTAATGTATGTATAGAATGGATTTAAAATATGGTTCATTTACTGCATGACAATTCTCAGGAGGGAGAGGATAACAGACAAAAGACAACAGAAGGAAAAGGGATGGAAGTGAAAGTACACAAGTCATGTGTTTTATAGTTTTATATATTTATCTATTTATCTATATCTACCTATCTATATATGTATAAATATATATATATATATATATATATATGTGTGTGTGTGTGTGTGTGCGTGTGTGTGTGTGTGAGTGTGTATGTGTGTGTGAGTGTGTGTATGTGGAAGTGAAAGTACACATACATAGTCATGTGTTTGATATATATATATATATATATATATATATATATATAAAATATAATACATATATATATATATATATATACACACACACACATATATATGTATGCGTGTGTGAGTGTGTGTGTGTTTGTGTGTGCGTGTGTGCGTGTGCGTGTGTGTGTGTGTGAGTGTGTATGTGTGTGTGAGTGTGTGTATGTGGAAGTGAAAGTACACATACATAGTCATGTGTTTGATATATATATATATATATATATATATATATAATATAATACATATATATATATATATATATATATATATATATATATATATATATATATATATACACACACACATATATATGTATGCGTGTGTGAGTGTGTGTGTGTTTGTGTGTGCGTGTGTGCGTGTGCGTGTGCGTGTGTGTGTGTGTGTGTGTGTGTGTGTGTGTGTGTGTGTGTGTGTGTGTGTGTGTGTGTGTGTGTGCGCTTGTGTGTGTATGCTGATGTAAATAAATACACATTTTTTTGTCTAGGAGTATATGAAAGTATGTATTTATGGGCATGGAGGAAAGTTCTGAAGGGAAATACTTAAATGAGTATGAATAAACAGCGGGCACAAATTTATTATACATTGGTGCTCAAAAGGGCGGAAACACACTAACAAAGTCTCAGATATGGTATGTTTGTAACAGCTACCTAGTTAGGTTGACTGAGTCTTGAAAATGGCATTGTTAATGAAGCTGATGTTCTGCCATGGGAGGTAGGTTTGAATGAAATGTTTATGGTTCATTTTTAGGGTTTGGGGTATCTATATTAGTTTGCTGTTTAGAAAGCTACAAGTTCACTAAGTATTTTTAGGGTCTAAGGACTGGAAACAGTAAGGACATTAGGAAGAGATTAAATGAAAGAGAGGTGAAAAATGTACAGCTTATGGGGTTTGGAAGATTTGGAGGCTGGAAGGCTGGGTGGATAGACTGCAATGCATATGCTATTATCATTATGAAAAGTAACTTAAATTAACAGATGGCAATATTAACCATTTTGAGTTGGAATGTGAATGGACTCACTGAGTTATGAGGGTTACAATACTGAAAGTTGTTAAGAAGGTGAGAATAGGGGTGGTAACGTTGCAAGAAACCCTCTGACAGAAACTGAGCATGTAAAGTTTGAGAGAAGAAGGTTCCTTGTAAAAGTGAATATGAGCTATAAGGCA
The DNA here is from genome assembly GCF_019279795.1 of Protopterus annectens. Classification (NCBI taxonomy): domain Eukaryota; kingdom Metazoa; phylum Chordata; order Ceratodontiformes; family Protopteridae; genus Protopterus; species Protopterus annectens. The sequence continues at coordinate 673,838,709 of NC_056735.1, forward strand.
GCAAGATAAAGAGGAATGAGTATTCTCTTGGCAATAAATATGTCATTAAACCCAGAGGAGGCAATGGTAGATTCCTGCGTGTGTTATGCAGGTTTGAAGGGACTTATCAGGGTGCACATATTACCCTAGTACATGTATGCCTCCATTATTTTTAGATGTTTGACAGCTTAGGCAAATATTGAACTAGGTGATGATTTTCCAAGAGGAAATCTTGGTATTTATGAAGGACTGGGATTTAGCATTGAGTGAGAGGGATCTAGCTGGAGGATATGCTGCTTACAGATCGAATAGTTTAGAAATGAAAGGTATTACAGCAAAAGTTTGCAGTGTTTCAGTTTATATATATATATATATATATGTATACACATATATATATATATATATATATATATATATATATATATATATATATATGTATACACATATACATCTGAACAGTCAGGGCAGGTAGAAGATTTTGCATGCTATTCACCATGACAGAAGAGATAGTTGGGTATAGATAAACTAGTTATACATACTGAACATGTACACAGAGCATGAGGTGGAAGCAATAGTGATTTCAGATCATGTGTGCACAATGACAGTGCAGATGGATGATCCTCAGCAAAGTGAAAAGCACTGGTGATTTACATTTTTATTAATGACTCCTAGTAAGAGTGTGTGTGTGTGTGTGTGTGTGTGTGTGTGTGTGTGTGTGTGTGTGTGTGTGTGTGTGTGTGTGTGCAGGAGTTACTGATGGGGTTATTGGAAAAGCTGGAAGGAGATGGGACAGGAGAATTAGAGCAAGGGTAAATTTATGTTTAAAGATAGTGTAATCAAATATACAAGGCAGAGACAGACTACAGACCAGGATAAAATGAGAAAACTGCAGAACAACTATGGGAAGCAACTATATATATTTTTAAATTATAATAATGGATATATTTTTGCTAGGGTGTAATTGAAGTAGTTGAATGGTGCATTCAGAAAAAAGCAAGCACAGCTGATCGAAAATAAACTGATCAAACATTGCCAGGTTTGTTTCATTGCAAGATCATGTGAACAGTGAGGATCTGGAAGTTTATCCTTTCTCCACTGTACAGTGATCTCAAGAATTGGTATATACAGTGGATATAAAAAGTTTACACACCCCTGTTAAAATGCCAGGTTATTGTGATATAAAATAATAAATAAATAATTTCAAAACTTTTCCCACCTTTAATGTGACCTATAACCTGTACAATTCAAATGAAAAACGAACAAATCTGTTAGGGAAAAACTATAAAAAATAAAAAATGTACAATACGCTGGTTGCATAAGTGTGCACACCCTTAAACTAATACTTTGTTGTGTGTGCACACCCTTAAACTTTTACTTTGTTGAAGCACCTTTTGATTTAATTACAGCATTCAGTCTTCTTGGGTACACACTTGCCATCAATTAAAGAGGCTGGAAATAGGACAGAGAAGTACTTGTAGCACTTAGATATGCATCACATAGATGATAAAAAACAAACAGGAAGATATCCCCTATAAACTGACAAAACTGAGAGAGCTCCGAGCACAATCTGTGGGTAATGCAACTGGAAGTAATGGGATAACAGAAGTTTGGAAGATGGAGTGAAAGGGCTGGAGAAAATCTGGTTGCAACTGATTTATAGGATATTGCAAATGTATGGTGTTCTTATCACACAGAAAGTGCATTTTTATCTGTCACACTTGGATGCTTCCTCTTACAGGCCCATTTTTATATTATACTATGATTATAAAGTATTCATGACTATTACAGAACATAGCCTAGCCAAGATAGTGTTAAGTCTAATATATTTGAATCAGTGTGAATATTTTGTAGGGGAATATTTCATAATATCACCAGAACTTCTTTGATCAGACAGGATGCTACAGGGAATAAGTCTGTGGTTATGTGTTGAGATGCTGAAAAGGCATTTGGTAAACTGGAATGGAGTTAATTATTGGCTGTTCTTAAGATGATGGGGTTCCATGCTGTTCTTAAGATGATGGGGATCTACCTGTTTTTTTAGTAATATTCTGAAGAGTATCTATAGTCACTGCGTTGCCGGAGTGAAGTTACTATCCCAGTTCTCTGAGTAGTTTAGTTTACAGATGGGTATAATGTAAGGCTGACCCTTGTCCATACTCTTGTTTGAAATTTGCCTTTAAGCCATTGGCAGCTGAATTCAGGAGTTCATCAATACTGTGGTATATTTAGAAGATTACAATTTCACTCTTCAGAAAAATATTTAATTAACAATAGTGTATTCTCAGAGAAATGTCTTTCACTTGAAAAATTGGGAATTAAATCTCTAAATGATTTAGCCATCCTGCAGGAAGGTTTGTCTCAAATAAATAACTTGTGCCAAAACCATGGATTGAAACTTAATGCCAAAAAATGCATTACTGTATCCTTTGGGAAGTCATCCACATTGTTAGTACTCCCTAAGAGTTCACCTAGTTGTTTGGGATTTAGGACCTTATATGGACAGTGACCTAACTTTCAACTAATATGTGTTCCTTGTAAGAAAGTCCTTCTAATTGCACAGCTCATAAACAAAGGGACTGTGTCTAGCTCTAGGGATGTCATTGTCTCCCTTTACTCAGCCCTCATTAGTAAAATCATTAAGTATAATGCCCCATTGGCATATATCTGTCCAGACACATGCAACAGCTGAAACAGCCACTGAGATACCATATTAAAAGGATACAAGGCCTAAACAATATGTCCTACATGGACCAAGTTAAACCCCTATCACTATACTTGGTATCCTACAGACTGCTAAATGGTGACCAGTGTCTGTTATACAAGCCATCCTCTGACTCAACACTGATAGATTTCCTGCATATCATCAAGTCAAATGGCATCAGAAATACTCAGTCTAGGAATATTAATTTCTTCTGCAACATCAACAGTACAGTTTGGAGGGACAGGTATATCTCACAGGGTTCATATTACATTATCGAAATTCCAAAAGTTTGAACATCAGATGTCCGAACTTGGAAGATCGAAATGTAATAACATCAAAACATCAGAACAGCAAATGTTTTCCCAGGGAAAAAATTTGCTGTTCCGAAAAACAAACACACAACACAAGCACACCAAAAACCTTATAAACCTACACTAAACCTTACATACACAACTACCTATGCACTAATCTTAACCCAAACCCTAACACTAAGGTCCGTCACTATCGCACACTTACCTTACCCGCGCCCTAACCCTAAAGTCCATCACTATCGCACACTTACCTTACCCACGCCCTAACCCTAAAGTCTGTCACCATCGCACACTTACATTACCCGCGCCCTAACCCTAATGTCTGTCATTATCGCACTTACCTTACCCACTCCCTAACCCTAAAGTCCGTCACAATCACACACTTACCTTACCCGCACCCTATCCCCAACGTCCATCACAATCACACACTTACCTTAACCCGTTCCGTAGCCTTCACACCACAGTGGAGAAAATGTCGAAGCCACAGAAACATCCAACCGAATTCTTTCCCTGAGAAAGAATTTGGACTTCCGCAGCTTCGACATTTTCACCTTTCGAACTACCAGGTTCGAACTTCTGGAGTTCGACCTTCTGGAAGTTCGATTAGGTAATAGCAACCCATCTCACAGAGGATATCACTGCTCTGGAACAGACTCCCCATACACATAAACAAAGTTCATCTCTGTCCATATTCAAGCGTAACTTGGATCTATGGGTGGGACAGGACTACCCCAAGACTGCTAAAGGACAGAGGCAACTTCTAAATACTTTATCCCAAGCATGGGTACCCTCAAATTGTCTATAGTATGGTCCCATGTAATCTCACTATGAGTAATATATAATTATGGGAGGGGTAAGGCCAATCTAACACCAAATAAGGTAGGTTCATTCAAACACCAAAAGGAAAATTGGCTAGGCTTAACATGGCCTGCAAGGACAGGTAGCCTAGTACTTACCTATGAACTGGTTAAACTATTTAGGCTCTTACAAGATTATGGAGATCTCTCCAAAGATAACATAAATGTTGGTATTAGCTGTCAACTGTGTACCAGACCAGGAGCAAGTAATCTCCTATATGAAACCATGTGAGCACCAGATAGTTAGGGTTCTTATGTAGCTGGTTCTTTACTATGTTAGGGGAGTCGACAGGAATATCATATGATGATGTGCCTGATAATATCAGGGTGAGCTTTCAAAGGTTGAAGATGCTGACATTAGAAATGAATCAGAGGGTGGAGGTTCTACTTTGGTATATATGACCACAATTGTTGTATCTGAGGAGGGCTTCTGGTTGCCACTGGAAAATAGTATTTGGTAGAGCTAAAGGGCTGGATGTGCAAATTTGTATGGAATGAGATGAAACCATAGGTAGTATGAGAGAAATCACAGGACCAATGGCAGAGGGAGCATTAGCAGTCCCAGATATCTCAAATCAATAGAAGTCATCGCTTACATAAAATATCAAATGGGTATTTGTATCTCCATATGAAGTCTCCATCAAATGGACATTTCACATGCCCCCTAAAATGTCCATCAAATCTGCATCTTCTTAAAAAAGGGGAACTTCTTTAGTATCACTTCCTTCCATATGGAGATACAAATACTGAAGAAGTTCCCCTTTTTTAAGAAGATGCAGATTTGATGGACATTTTAGGGGGCGTGTGAAATCAGATATGTGCTGAATTCCCTACAAAGTGAAATTGTCAGGTAGTTTGCTCACATACATTTGAAGGAAGGGTTCTTGCTATTTGCTTTTTGGGGGATTAAAGCAAGATAGATGATGCAATACAGTTTTTAGGAAATGGAAAATGTGAGGTTTGAATTGTAAGCAAACAATATAGTGGAAAATAGAAGGGCAATGATCTGGGATGAAATCTGGATGATATGTCTAACTGTAGGCATAATTCTAGACTATGATATCCTAGGTGAAGTAGATTAGGTTAAAATTGTGAAATAAGACTGGCCAGGGTTTATTAGATGGGTAGCAGAGATTAGACAACACAAGATGATTGAGAGACAATGGATTACTAGAGCTTATACAGTGTTCAGAGTAGTGAAAAAGCACTGTCCATAGGTTTGAATGTTATATTGGAAGAAATGCTTACTAGAAGTATTGACAAGCAGGAGCAGACATGAATATGCACAATTCTACAACAAGTCACAATATGCTGTAAGTTTATGATATTTAGGTGGAAATTATGTTAGTTGGGGGCTGCCATAAGGGGGTTATGTGTTGGTATAATGGTCAAGGTGTTTACCTCACAGACACAAGGTACAAGATTTGATTTTTACCTTTGAAGAGAAATTGACTTAGCTTAATATGACCTTCAAGGACAGCTAGCCTGCTGCTTACCTATCACCCTGTAATATGTAAAAATCGTCCCTAATTTGGGGGTGTTAGCATAATGGTTAAGGTCATAACCTCACAGATACAAGGTACAGAGTTTGATTTTGACCGCTGGTTATTGGCTTGGTTTGTAATAGCCTGTAGATTGATAACCTAATATTAGTCTATGAAAATCTGTGAGGTACTTTTATACACTGGTAACATTAACTAAAATGTCACCCAGGGATGAGAAGTAATTTTCAAAGGTTTGAGATGGGTCTGAGGAATGATGCGGCCTAAACATTTGGGTTTTTAGCAGGACTTTCAAAAGCTAATGGAAGTTATGGAATGTGACTGTTGGGAGAATTTAGGTGTCTTTCTTTGGTGCGTATATGAGAAGCAGGAGCAACCTATATTAAAGGCAACTCTGTTGTGAATTAAAATGACACTGGCAAGGAAGTATATTGTGCAGAGGTGAAAGTCCTGCTAGCCACAGATTTCATAATTTATTGCATTAGCTAGTTGATATCTTGAATATTGTATGGTTGGAAAGTTATAAAATGAACCAAATAAGCAACGCTGTGTACATCCACTCTATTTTGCCACTGCAGAATCATGAGTACCATGATCCACTCCTGTACTGGTCAGGGATCAGAATCACGCTATGAAACTGCATATTGATGCAGTTTTTTCATCCCAGCTCTAGTTGTGTAATAAATAGGCCAAGCACCTAATGCAGCTTACCTAAAAACAACTGCCTGTACACTTACCAGTGTGACTCCTGAACTCTGTTCCTCCATGACACACCTTCTTGTGCACTCTTTAGCTTCTCATAAGATTATTTTCAATGACTGACAAGAAAAATATTGTTGCAAAGAATGCAGTTAAGCAGCTCATTATGACAAGCACAATTATTTTGAGGGTGTAGTCTACATTACAAAAAATATGAATCAGCAGGCGGAGTAAAACCATCACTGAGTTTAAAAATATGGTGCTTCTCCAATAATATATAAACAAAAAAAGACTATTTTTTCTGATTCTGTGCATCTCTGCAAATCTTAATCTCCAGTTCACCTGAAATAAAAAATAAATAAATAAACTCTTCTGTCTGCTTACAAACTGGCCAGTTTTCAAATACATCATCTAGTTGTAAGAGCCTTACTGTGGTCTCACTTTTCTTTAGAAGTATCCTTGTTCTAGAAAGATGATATGCATGCTTGCTTTATTTGCTTTTAAAAGTGATGACATCTAATAACTGATTATTTGGACTGCATATTCGGCTTATGTAGAAGTGTTGATGTCTCTCAGAGCTTTGTTTGCAGATATCAGCTCTAGGAGGGGATTACTGTAACTTAGAACAATAAGCAGTAACAAGCCTAAAATGTTCCATTTTAAATGAACATTTGATTTCAGCTATAATTAACTGTATGTAACCACAGCAACAACAAAAAACAGAACAAGGCCAGAGAGCAGTTGAACCAAATGAGCAATAAAATAAGCAGCAAAAAAAAAAAGCTGGTTACACACAGAGATGCATAGAGACTTCACAAGCTGTAAAAAGAAGTGTTGATTCATACCTCTTAACTGTACAGATTTTCGCAGAATGCCTAGATTTTTGCCTCATATTTTTTGGTCCGTTTCTCATAAAATTGTGGTTTTCTGGCAAATCACTGGCAAATTATTGAGGATTGAAGTCAGAAAATAATGACAGATATTTGAGTTTCAGATTTCATACCCTTCAGAAAATTCATGCTAATGCAAAACCTGTTATTCAATCAATTTTCTAAGTTTATAAGAGCAATTTTTAAAAAGTCTACCTATTTTTGGTCCTTTGCCCCCCCCCCCCCCCCCCCATTATTGATGGCTTTGTCCATATCTCTTGATCTAAGAGGTTGAGAGGTATGAGTGTTGTCATTGTCTCTAGACAGCTGGTTAGGCCTGTACTGAGCAATGCATCTACTTATTGATATTTCTTTTTTGCAGCAGCTTGTAAAATAGGTATTTCAAAAAGCCAGCAAACAAAAGTTGCATGTTAAATGGCTGAAAATGGGTAGCTTAAATATGCAACAGCCTTTTCTTGAAAAGGAATGTTTCTGTCCAGCAGGAGACTGTGCCTGTCCCCTGACAAAAAATATAACAGATTACAGTATCCTGAAGAATTTTATACTACATTTGATATTCATAGGTTAGCACTAGGCTAATTGCGAGCCATTTTAAGTCTAAGCAACTATCCCCTGTGAGACTTAAACCCTGCACCTTGTGTTTGTAAGGCAAACACCTTAATGACTAGGCCACCCTCCCCTAATTTAAAGTTTTAGCCATTTCTACAACTTCACAAACATAGTGTGTGGTCTACACAAGAAGTGATCTAAAGAGAGACTTAAAGAATATGCAATGTATGTTTTTAAAGAAGAGAGAGGGAGAATGGGGACATGTTATGGAGCTTTTATGCATCTCAGTGTAATCATTAAGGTCTAAGGGGAGTACTGTTTTTAAAAGAGAAGTGTATTTAATAAAAGGGCCCCTTGCAAAGAAGTAAGCTGCACAAATCAGAAAGAATGCATAGAAGCACTAACTACAGAAAGGGATGTAGATGACTGAAACAACTTTCATGATAATACAGTAATATATTAATGAACTAATTTACATCATGCAATCTTCACAGTGTTTATTTATTATATTCACCATACTGATCGCTGCTGCAGTAGCCTTGAGATAGGGGTTATATCCTGCCAAAGAAATAACAGCCAGAAATCTTCCAAAGTTTCAGGACACCTTCTTTGTGCTCAAATTATTAGGGAGCGTGAGCTGAGCAGCCTAAAAACATAGATTTGGGTACCAAGCCATTCAAAGCTTTCCTGCTGTCAAAGATAGTTTTCCTCTCCAGGCTTTCAAGGATTGGTGATTGGCTGGTGCTGTTCCTTTGCTGTGCAGATAAGTTCCCCTTAGGGAAAAACCTTACACATAAAAACGTATTGCTCAAAAATACTTTAATGCCTAGGAAAGTTATTTTTAATCATAGAGTTTGTGTTTTTGCAGACTGTCATGAGATTTAACTATACTTTTAAATAGGAGCATACTTTTTCCTGTCATTTTAAAAGGAGGTTAAAGTAGTTGAAAACCACTTTTCCTGTGGAGAAATTGCATTTATTTTACTTTTTAGAGCTGTATAAAAAGTGCTTTTTACTGTGTTTTTTTGGGGAGAAAAGTGGCTTTTAACAACTTAATTTTTTTCCAGCTTATGCTGCCAGTTCTCCCTGGGAAAAGGCACCATTTTCTGCTTGACCATACAGCAAGCTACAGGTCCCACAGTCAGTCCTTCTTCCAGCCACAAAAAGAAAAAGGTTAAGGAAACAGCATTTGCCACCAAAGCAGGCTAGAAATTGCCTCAGCCACAGGGTGATTGTGCTGTGGCCAAAGCTCATTCCCCAGACCATTTGTTTTTTACCCCAGATTCCTCTGGTGTAGCACCTACAGGAACTATGGACCTGGAGTTCCACATGTCCTCTGCAGCTGTTGGGGTACCCTTAGTAGGCAAGGGAGAGCTACTCTTGTCAGTCCTTGGAGAGGGAACAGGGAAAGCTTCCCTGTTTAGTCAGAATGTTGTGCCCATACCTGCGGAAGTTGCTGTTGCAATGTACATTCATCAAGACTCTTATGTCATCATCCATGGTTATGACAGATCAAAAGGGTATCCGGGATGTTTTAACTGTTAAGCTATGGGGGTTGCTTACCTTGCTTTATTTCATCATTTACTACTTTTTATGTAGGTAAAACTGAAAAGAAATTAAGCTCCATAATTTGTTAACATTGTTATGACATTTTGAACAAAAACAGCAAGAATGTACTCTATAAACATTCAATTAGGTGTCGGGCTTAAAAAAATGTTACTTTTTTATTCTGATAAAAGTTGACAGAAGCATAAGAGGGGGCACATGGAAGGAAAGAATGGAAATGAGAGCGATGTTGTGGCAGCTTGGGTTGATGTCCTTCAAGGCACCTTCTATATCTGCCTTCATAGCCTCACTGCCATTTGTTAATTATTTGTTTTGCTTGGTCATGGTATAGCACAAATTAGCTGGTCATTACACATATCTCCTCCCCTTCCATTCCCAAATCTGAAGCCATCTTTCCAGAGACAACACACTAATACATTTCTATTACCAAAACTGCAACACCAAAAAAACAGTTTAGACACTAAAGAGCTTTTATTTTCACAGATTACCAAAGAAGCTGAAGGGAGTGCCAATCTCATGAAACACTGAAATATCTCTTCAAGGCAAACCATGTTTTGATCTGAAAACTGACCTTATAACCTAAACAAAACAATATTTCATAATAATTCATATATATGTGGAAGAATTTCAAGATATCATCCCTTTCTACTATTCCTCTTCCACTCTTCCACCTATTTCTCTTCCACTACTCCACCACTTCCTCATTCTCTTTTCTTCCATTTTACCATGTTTTGATTATATCTCTCCTTCATCTTTATACTACTCTCTTTATTTTTCAGGTTTTCTTTCTTTCTTTCTTAGTCTATTTTACGATAATACCATGTATGATATGCTGATACATACATCAAAAACTGAACATAAGAAATATGGGATATGGGAGACTTAGTCTGAGGTGTGAATATTTAATATAATGCACAATAACAGAAATTGTGGATTCATTTAAGGAGCTGGATATACAGATAGACCCATCTTTGAGCTTTTATGATTATATAAACCAACTGGTTAAATATAGTTATAAAACTATAGGCTATAATAAAAGATTTACAAAGTTTAAGAAATCAGAAATGATGGAATCATTATTTCAAGGTCATTTTAACCTCCAAACCAGCGTCCGGAATAATATGGAAACCTTATAAGAAAACTAGCATGGGGTAATAAAAATTCTATTCAATTTCCAAGTAAATATTCTCCAGTAAGGGCAAGAAGTGAAAGAACCTATTGATTTCAAAATTAAATATTTTCATTCAGAATCATTTACATAATCAAGAGTGCATTTAAAAATAATCAAAGAATTTGTCATTTATTTTCATTTATAGTTCTGTATTTATTCGCTATTTCAGAAAGAAGTCGTTTAATATTTCCATTTCCACTGATAATTAAGGAAAATATTATATGACTGAAGGATAATTATCTTTCACCACTGCCTTTGTTATACTCCTCTTCTTTTCAGTTTTAGTCGTAAACTTACATATTGTTAACCTATGAGCAAAACCTAAATTGAATTTCTTTATAATTTCATTTGGTGACAATTGGTATATTAAGACCGGTAAATAAGTCTGTTATCTTTAAGCATTAACATCTGATGATGTAGTTTACTCTCATATTAACCCTTTGTATAAGCCATTGGGAAAATAGTGAAATAACATTTTCTCAAAGTAAAGTAGCTGTTGATAAATTTCTGAATCAATTCCATAGTAATTTACTATTAAATGAAATTAAATCCCACATAAAGTAAGTAAAATGTTTTAAATGCATGATTTTTCAAGTTGAACATGTAAAAAAACTAAAAGCTGATTGGTATCGTATATTTTAGATGTGGAAAAAATGAAAAATATTAGGAAGAATTTCAAACTTTCTCAAAGGTTTGTGGTCTGAAAGATGTGTGATATCTGAATCTCTGATACTAATATTCAATTTCCTACTTGTACAGGGCATAAACAATTTTATGTGTACTTTATTAGCAGTGACAAAGAAAGCATTTACTCTAGACTGGAAAAATAAGTTTGCACCAAATTTCAAAGCATGTAGAAAGTTAGTCACTGAAGTACGTATGAAATCAAATGGATTAAAGAAGAGTTGTGATAACTAAACAAAATTAAGTCTGCTATTGGAGAAAAATAACCATTAGCCAACTGTGCCATTAGAAGGAAAAGCAAAGTATGACTTAATATATGTTTATTCTTTTGGGATATTATTGCAAATATTGTACATAGTATTAGTTTATGTTATTGGTGACTCTAGGAAAATAAAAATTTGTTTAAAAGGAAACTAGCATACGTAAAGTGGAAAGAGTATAGTGTTATAATATACCAAGGAAGTGCATGAATGTGAAAGTTTTAAGTTATTACAAAAGGTTAAAATATTTTAACTTATATAGTATCTCATAAAAATATTTAAGAGGAGACCTTATTTAGCTATATAAATCATTTAAAGACAATTACCTCTGGAAATGCTTGGGATTATCAAAGATTAGTAGTGAATTATCAGACAGCCACTGTTGGAGTTTATATAGGAATGAGAGATAGGTTCATAGGTTCATAGGTATTTCTAGGCTATCTGCCCAAAGGCATTTATAAGCCTAGCTGGAATTGTGTTGGCTTTCGCTGCCCCCTTAGATTAGTTCCCTGTGCCTCTGTCCAGAAGTGCCATTGAAGTGATCCCCGGGGTAAGCTTTCTATTTCCCATCCACTCATCAAGGTTTCTCTTGAAGAGTGTTAGTGAGGAGATCTGCCTAATGTAGACTGGAATCTTGTTCCAGAGCATGGGAAGTCTCTGGGACAGGAATATATCCCTCCAGCAAGTCCTATTTATTGTTTTGGCTCGAGGGGATATGATTTTTTTTTAGGTGGAGCATGGCCATCAATTCTGGGTTGGACATGGCCTTGTATGTCAGGCATAGATCACCTCTGAGTAGGCGGTATGCAACCGAGTACAGCTGGAGTTTCTTCAGTCGAGCTACATAGGGCATCTGTTTGAGGCCAATGATCCTCTTGGTGAGGTACTTCTGTGGTCTTTCCAGCTGTTGCAGGTGTCTTGTAAGGTACATCCCAAATGGGGCATTGTACTCTATGATGGGTCTGATGAGTGATGTGTAGAGGGGCATAATGACCTCTTTTGATCTGGATGCAAACCCGTTTGTGATTAGGTGGGCCACATAGAAGGATTTTCTAACCACTTTGGCAATGTGATTACCAAAGGAGAGATTGCTATCTACTTGGGTCCCCAGATCCCTTATTACATCTTCCGTATGTGGTAGTCTGTGGGTACTTTGTTTTTTCCAACGGGGATAACTATGCACTTTTTGGCATTTAGCTTGAGGCCATGGTTTTGACACCAGGTATCTGTCTCAGTGAGACCCTTTTGGAGGATGTCTGTGTCAGCCGGAGAGTCAATTATAGCCTCTAGTTTGCAGTCGTCTGCGAACTTGGTCAGCAATAGACCTCCTGTGCTTGCCTTTACCTGTGAGAAGTATATGCCGAACAGGAGGGGTCCTAGGACTGAGCCCTGGGGAATGCCACTTGTAACCAGTTTAGAGTCAGACCTAGCTACTGCAACTCTTACCATGTGGGCTCTGTCCATGAGCCAGTTGGCAACCCATCTCATGACGTAGGGGTTTATGTTCAGGCTGGTGAGCTTGTCTATAATACCAGAATGGGGAATTGTGTTGAAGGCCTTTGCGAGGTCAAGGTAGGCTGTTTGGATCACCTTTCTCTCATCTATATCCTTGATAACTGTCTCAAAGAAGTCCACCAGGTTTAAGATGCATGATCTGCCCTTAACAAAGCTGAACTGGGTAGGGTCCAGTGTTTGGAGGTTCCCAATGTCTCTGTTAATGAGATCCATGATGATGCGCTCCATAGCCTTGCAGACCAAACTAGTCAGGATTATAGGTTGATAGTTCCCTGGGTCTGTTGTGGCTCCACCTTTGTGGAGCGGAATAACCATTGCTGTGTGCTACTCTATGGCCACGTAGCCTGTGGAGAGTCTGAGTTTGAACAGTGTGTGTAGGTGAGGGGTTAGTTCATCTTTGAGCTCATTTAGGATGCAGCCTGGGACACCGTCTGGTCCCACTGATGCTGTGTTTTTGGCTTTGGAGAGGGCTGTTTTAACCTGAGTTTCTGTGATTTCAGGGGCACTATATTCTTCTGGTATGGTTATGGGCCCTTTTGGAGGTGAGAGGGGGGTGAAATTTGCACTGAACCTGTCTGCCAGGATGTTGGCAATATCGGTCGGTTCAGTGTGTTTTGTGCCATTCTGCACTAACTCCGAGCAGATCTGAGAATTGCCACTTAGATTCTTGACATAGCTAAAGAATGCTGATACTTATCAGGGATGTCTTACCTTCTTGGGATTTTACTCTTTTCTGTACTAGTTTCCTCCTTCTTTGTTTATGGCAGGGGTCCACCAGACTAGTTTCCTTTTCTTGGAGGAGTGAGTCTTGGTTTTGCTTGGGATAGCACAATCCATGCATTCTTGCAGGTGCCCAAAGAGTGCATTAGTAAAGGATTTTGCAGCTTGGGAAGCATTATCCTTTAGCATGGGGGCTTTGAAACTTTCCACCTCGGTCTTAAGTAACGTGAAGTTTGCTTTTGAAAAGTTTTTCACTGTGGTTTCTTTGACCGGGGGTGGGGGTGGAATGTGGATATCCAGAGTGATTAGTTTATGGTCAGATCTAACCAGCGAGGGGTTGGCCTCCGGTGTGGAACACCGGTCGCCCATGTTGGTGATGAACAGGTCCAATATGTTGTCACCTCTGGTGGGGGTGTTAACCAGTTGATCCAGGGCGTTTGAGTTTATAAATTCTAGGAAATGTTGGGCAAGGGAGTTAGGACTTGAGTAGTTCTCCCAGTTAATTTATTCTCTGACAGAGTAGCTGATGTTTGGACTGGATTAACAAATTATATTAAAGCAAGCACTAGATTATATGCTTTAAGAAAAAAATGGCCACTTATTATGGAGATGACTGTTTTGGTATATTGGCAGACTGCAGGGGCATTATTGCCTGTGCCTGAAATGTTTGCATGCATTCATGTATATATTTTACATTTATTTCTTCTAACAATATAATTGCAAACTTCATGTATTTACTTTTCCACAGTTATACATAATTCATAAATGTTTAACAGTTTATTATAATTTATGCACTGTAACTTATTCTGACTTTCCTCCCTGAGCCACTGATGAAAATAGATCAGTTGAACAATCCCAGTAGACAAATGGAATGAATAAATAAATTAATATTAAATGAATAACTACTTCTTCTTCTTCTTTCAGCTTTTTCCCAGTTAGGGGTCGCCACAGCGGATCACCTGCCTCTCATGATTGGCAGTGGAGTTTTACAGTGTCGAGTTGCCAGCCCGGCGCCCAACCTTCCACAGAAGGCACACACACGCAGACACTCACACCTAGGGCCAATTTAGAGTGTCCAATCCACCTACCGCATGTCTTTGGAATAACTACTACTTAGCAAATAAAAAGGGTAGAGTTTTCAAGTAAAAATAGACTTTAATACACTTTTTCTAATTGCATAAAACTCTAAGCAATTTTAAAATATTACTGAATACAAACTTGTATGAAAGCATTTTAGGTTGTTTATGGCTACCTGAACAGATTCAAAGAGTGACTTAGCATTTCAAAGTTTGAAAAAGTCTTGCAAGTACAGAAGAGCAGATTGCAGAACATAAAAACACTTTTGAAGGCAAAAGTGTGCAAGAGTATATCAAATAAATGGTAATTGTTTAAGTAAATAAAAATTGAACAATCAGTGCCCTTAATCAGAAATATGCTTGGTCATGTTGTGTGTTGATACAAGAATTGTAACCATTTTGTCACAGGTTTTGGCACAGCACAAATGTGGGTAGTACTTTTAAACAATGGAGTAGAATGCACCTATTAATGCACTTGAGACTGCCAAGAATGACCGTACAACATATACTGAGAGAACTTTAACACAGAGAGAATGATTAAAGAATTTCAATACTGTTAAATATAATGTTGCAAAAAAATTCCTGATTAGTGCACAGCCTGGAAGTACCCAAGAAACCCTCAGAAAAAATATTTAAATAATTATAGACCCTTTCCCAAAGTATATGTTCCCAAATCCCTTAATAAACCAAGAATGTTTCAGGGTTTGTAAGAAAAAATTAAATGAACATAGCACAGCAATGTAATCTATATGGTAGTTCTAAGTTTGCAAATTTGTAAAAACACTGATTGGTATATTAAGGGACATATTTGTATATTACATATGCTGTTAAAAGGTAAAAAAATGTCTGTTTTCTAAAAATAAAAATAAAAAATCTGTTCTTTTTTATCTTCTTTTTAGAATTCAGTAATGGGTAAACATCAGGTACTCCATTTTATGTTATTTAGTTATCCTTTGTTGACCCAGTTAGTCCCACTAGGCTAGTGACCTGTTTTCAGTGGAGACCTGAGGTGGTATTAATACGGTGCTTATATTGCTAGAGGAAATTTGGGCAGGTATCAGAAAAATTCCCCTACTCTTTTTGATAGATGCTGTGGGATCTTTTACATCTACCTGAGCTGCCGCCACCTCAAGTAGATGGAGAAATGGTTTAATATCTCATCTGAAGGATCTATCCAACATCCTGAGCTGGGACTGTCTGGAGGAAGTCAGAAGATGGGACTTCAAAGTTCGTGAGACTTGCAGGAAAGTCCAAGTAATCTCAGTGTCATCTTTGGTAAACCTATAACCCTCCCATGCTAGCCAGCAAGCGTAGTCCAATATTCCCTGCACCTAGCCCAGGATGGAGCTTGATTCCACATTTTCTTTCTGGGTTCATGCTTTTCGGTCTCTTCATCTGCAGTGCACTTCTGGGCCTTCCCTAGAGGGATGTCCATTTGTAGGACATGGCCCCAACTCACCCCAATAAAAGAGAAACTTATGAGTAGTGTTACTAGCTGAGTAACAAATAGGTAAAGTATAGTCCATAGGACATGATGCTCATTGAATTTGTTTTTTAGTCCGGTATTGCTCCAGCTTTGTCTTTCAAATTTGGTAACTTCCATTTTCCTTAATCTTGTCATTAGAATATAACATCTTTTTATTGTTCTGAGTAATTTGGATAGTTAGGGTTTGGAATGCCTTTTGGAATACCTACTGTAACTCTTAGGGAATGGCATCAAGTTAGTGCGCTGTGGAGACAAGTGTTGTAAGTCAAAAGCATGTTAAAAAATGTTTGACTGGGTTCATGGAGTCATCTGTTTTTCTCTTGTAACGAAATGAGTGTAGTGGCTAAAAGCTGATTTGTTATTTCTTTTTTAGAGTATGATGAATGAGAGCAGTACAGATAGCATGCATAATTTAACAATAGTTACTAAGAGACAACCCCATACAGTATAATGATTCTCAAACAGTAGTGAAATATACAGGAAGCAGACTTAAGCGAACACAAATTCTTAATTACAATGTACTTACATAAACAGATATGGTGAAATAATAGGAAATGCTACTGCAATACATACAGCTAGCTAAAATAAGTTACAGACATGCTAAAAGAAGATAGACTGAAGATGCTGGTTTTGGTCTGTTATATTGATAACTTGTTTATTTTATTGTTTAAATTTATTAACTTGGTAGATCATGACCATTTTCCCACCCTGACCAGGAATACATACTCAGAATATATAGTCAAAAAGATAATAAAATCTGATACAGAGAAATGCTTGTACAAATAATCCACAAGGTAAAAATATAGAACAAAGGTCAAATCAATTTGTGTTAATTCGATTGTATTAGGATAACATCAAAAGTAATTAGGATGAACTAAAAACATAAAACTAACCATTGATGGCATACAGCGACAAAACTCTGACAATGACCCAGGTGACCCAAGTTCCGTAAGTGTCTTGGTCACTTGATAGTAAAGTTGGGAGGATGGGTGTGCCTATCCTAGAAGGGAAAAAATCTGAGAGAGCAATCTTTTATTGAGCTCTGATGGAGGCTACTATTCAGAAGGTAAATGCCAGAGTTGCTGGGGTAGGAGGGGTACAGCTGTCATGGTTTCTGTCTTATCTTAGGGGAATGCACATACTCTGAGCACTCCTCATTGCCCACTCAGCCAGATGTGCCACATCATCACAATGAAGAAGGGGCATTGGGGCTAGGAAAAATCCCAGAGCTGCTCAGCACTGTTATAAGAGAAGAAAGAAGGGCTAGTGATTCATGGCCAGGGACAAAGCTTCACTGTCTACTCTGGCCTCAGTTTAAGGGGTAGGTCAGACTATCTGGTGCCAGAATGGCCTTCCCGCACCCCCCCCCCCCCACCTGCAGCAAGCATGCTGATAATTTAGCAGCTGGGGGACTAAAAAGAACTGATAGATAGATATACATAATGATGCATCTCACTAAAATAATATAATTAAATTCAGATTGAAGAAAACAACATACTTTAATCAAGAAGAGAAATAAATTAAAAATAAAATGTACATGGCAACTCACCCATATACAAGCATCTGCCAGACTAATTTGTTTATAATTGAAAAAATACAATATATATCTGCGCTAGAGGAAAAGACAGAAAAAAGGGGGAGATTAGAAGTGAAGACATATCTGTTTTGACAAAAGAAACACATCCAAATAATGTGAAAAGAGGAAATGATGTGGATAATAAATTTATGTGGATTGTCATTTTGGAAGCAATTACATTTGGTTGCTTCAAATGCTTTATAAAAGACTAACACTGACTAGTCTCCAGAGAAACAGGAAGCTATGCTTGCTAAAAGAAAGCTTATTAAGAGTGAGTTTCAAATGGAAACAATGTTGAATAGAAGTGATATTAAACTGTAGTGAGAGGTCCTTAATGCAATCTTTTTGTAAAAGCAGAACATTTTCAAATTACAATGTTTGTAAAGAACTGAAGCCTGGAATAAGTAAGCTTTTTTTCTGGACTGAAAACCAATTTGCTTTGATTAAGCCTGAGCAGTTGTGTTCATAAGGAGGAATAGGAGTTAAAACTAGTAGATTTTGTTAGTCATTATTTATAAGGAATCAAAAGTTTTCTTAGAGGCTACTGTGATGAAAGAGAAGCCATATTCAGTTTGAGAAATTTGAATCTTTTTTCCAATAGCTGATCTAGATTCAAGGGTCAGAAAATCTGAAATTTTCCCAACCCAAAATAAAAATGTATTTAGTTTGTCTTTGATACTGAAAGTTGATCAAGTCAAATTTTCAGGTACCTGGTAATTTGCATCTTCCAATTGTTGAGAGTTAAACCTAGATTTTGGAGGATCCCAAAGAGCATTGCTTTAATTTTCCTAAAGTATGGTCTGTATATTTTAAGTCATAGGAAGAAGATGAGGATAGTCCATTTTAAAGGAGATTATTTATAACTAAGGAGGCTTGTTCAGATTTATAAATTACCATAACATCTGTGTATAAGGTGGCTGGTATGTTTGAGACTTTAGAAGGAAGGCTATTTATAAAGATGAAGAATAGGACTGGAAAGAGTTCTGACTCTTGAGAGATTCCTTTATGTCCAGGAGCAAGTGCAGAGAGGGATAAACTAATTTTAATTAGGATATCTATTTAAACGTATTTCATCAGTCTGTAGCTTTATCACAATGTGTTTGTTTGTTTTTTTATTCCACTTCCTAATATTGAGTTACTGAAAACTAGATCATATGGTCTCGACCGTATGAAGCTCGGGTTTTCAGTAATTTGATATTATGAAGTGGAACCATATATATATATATATATATATATATATATATATGTGTGTGTGTGTGTGTGTGTGTGTGTGTGTGTGTGTGTGTGTGTGTGTGTGTGTGTTTATATATATGTATACTATATATATATATATATATATATATATATATATATATATATATATATTAAAAAAAGAAAATTATATACCAAACAGCAATTTTAGTTGCTTTTAACATGTGAGTCAGAGATTGTTTCAGTCTAAAATATGAGTACCATGTTAACCATGATAAAAGGTTACAGTCATTAGCCCTTGTTGATTTTTATCCATATCAATCTGGGTATCACTAGAAGGTGTCCATATGATACTAATTTTCCCAGTTCAGAAGCCAATTTCATATTTGGAGATGAGGTAGCATGGTTGGATATAGGAAAAAAGTGACAAACAGACTATTTATTCAAGTCGTTTCCCTAAGACAGAGTGAAGTGACATTTGACTAAAATTATAGGGACAGGAAAGTGTATTTTGAAATGGCCTTATTATTACAGTTTTCTAGATGGTGGGGAAATACTTTACAATATGGATAAGTTAAATATGCAGTGAATTGTGGTGACAAAATATTCTTTACAAAGTAAGAAGAATCAGGGATGTGACTGGTTAATAGCTATAAAGGCATCATGAGGGATTGAATCTATCAGATTTCCAATCTCTTTTCTCTTTGTATAATGAAAATAGAAGGAGGGAATGAATTCAAATGAGCTACAAAGAGCACCTGGAATGATAGTGGAGAAGGCATAGAAATGGTAAAGGTAAGGGCAGTTAGTTTGGGTCAAGGAAAATTCTTTAAGAAATTCATGACTGAAGAGGGTCGCTTTCCATGTCATAATGGTATTAGGATGGGTTGGTGGAGATAGCATTTAACATCCAGTCATAAAGTTTACCTCTTTCTATAAACAGCTTGGGTTGCCCAGAGAAAAAGATTGTAGAGCTCTAAAAACTATGTCTTTGTAATGCCTAAAGGATTTTTTGGCTAAAGTTCTAAGAATACGTTATCGGTCCTGCTTGGTGGGAAGCTTGGATTTTTTTCACCAAAGACATGCTTGACCTTTAAATTTAAGAGATTTTTATAAGACCTGTAATTAGGAAAAAAATGGTTGTTCTGCAACCAAAAGAATTTTAGAAAGTTGACAGCATTATCAGGATTTGAAGTTGAAAAACAGTACTCTAATCTATTGAATTAAGCTTGGACTTCAGCATACAGAAATTATTTTCAATTCTTAATTGGAAAAAAACATTATTGAGTATTGTTTGAAGGGTGAGGGAGTAAGACAAAATGTGTTGGGAAAGTGATCACTAAGAGTGGGGAGGACTAGAGTGGAGGAGACGACATAAGGAACATTTATTATTGCAAAGTGTAATAAGAAGTAGTTTCCTGATTTTGGGTTGGGCATGGCTTGTTTATTAATTGGAAAGTCATCAAAAAATCCACTTATTTAATTTTTCAAAGGATCAAGAAGATTTAAGTTGACGTTTCCTGTTTCCTGGTATTATAGTGGATAACAAGGATGGAATTTTTGTGAGCTATATCCTGAGAATTTATTAAAAGGCTCAGCTAGAGATGTACATCTCAAGTCAAAAAGGCCCTGCTCCCATGACATGACATTTTTTATACAGACTCATGTTAGCGATAATGAGAAAATACCCAATTATCGCCTGATTTGGATATCTCTGAATCACAGTTAATATCAAGGCATAAATATCATCGCTAATTTGCACACTGTGGTAGTAAAACACTGCTCATTCAGGCAATTGCATCCTCCCCCCAAACACACACAGTCACTCTCCCACATACACAAGTACACATTCAAACACAAACATATGCATACACACACACACACACACACACACACACACACACACACACACACACACACACACATACCACATTTCCAATACCTGTTCCTCATTTGTGTGCCCTCTCATGTTTCCCAACACTCCATGATTCCCATTACAGTTTAAGTGTCATTATGACATAGTTGTAATTGCCCTGGTGTCTATTGTTTCCCCCATACTGTTCCCCTTACTGCTGTATGTGCCATTATGGCACATTTGTAGAATTCCTAGTGTTGAGTACTTCCCTCCACCTCCAATCCCCATTTTGACGTCTGGTGCCATTATGGCATTTAACTGTAGAGCAATCCCTGGTGTCAAGTATCCACCTGCTCAATCCCAGTACTAATGTCCGATGCTGTTTTAGTACATAACCGTTGAGTAATCCCTGATGTCTAGTGGTTCTCCCCACCTCCAAACTTTGTAGCTGGTTGTGTTAGGTAGTTGAAGACAGCCTTTTGGATGTATTCACTACCACAATGTGGTGGATTCAGCCATTCTGATCTACACAGCCAAGTGATTTGTTGTCTCACTCTGCGTGTAGATGCCTTCCTGGAGGTAGTTCCAGCAGAGAGAGCACATAGCTAATTAGCATATGACTCTCCTCTGAACAGCCTTATTGGCATTCAGCATGGCTGCAGAGCTATCCCTGCTCAGTGATATACATCTTCATGCCATAGCACTCTACAAGCACCATGTTATGTGTACACATTCTGGTACCTTCATGAATTCCCCTATGCTTTATATGGGTTTACAATTCATTTTTATTAGTGAGAGAGATGGCTATGAAGAGTTTGCAACAATTTCTTATAGTCGGTGACATAATGAAGCAGTTTCACTTCTGGTCATTATTATTTTGAGCTTGCAAACAAAGCAACAGAGTTTAATACTTGATTTATGAATAAACATTGTAACTCCTCCTGATCTTACTTCAGTTACAGCTTTATACATGTTACAATGCTGGAAAGTAACAGCATAGGTCAGGGGTGTCTTTCTTTAGCCAAAATTAAGTAATTGTGACTTTATATATAATTTATATTTAGGAAGGTGTCAAGTTGTTCAAGTTTATTTACTATGCTTCTTGCATTTTAAAGAGAGTTTAAGGGGAATTGAATGAGATGAGGGGAATATGGTGTACTTCAGTTAGATCTAGATTAGACCCAGGTTCCATATTGTTAGCTAGGAGAAAGAGAAGAAATAAAAGTAATTGGTGAAGATGGTGTAGTAACCTTGGTTTCTTCAAGGGTGTAGTGTCCTTTTTTAGATCATGAGGACCCAACTGTTTAATTAGTGTTTTTGGGAACTTGGGCATAACTCTAGGGTACATGAGTTTTATAGGATAGAAATAGTTTTGAGAGATAGTGTTAGTAGGAATAGCTTTGATAAAACTGATATTTGGGAAGGTAGTTTAAGTCTGAGGCTCTTAAAGTGATCTAAAATGAGAAGTAACATAGAAATGAGAGTAAATAATATAAAGTGCAGCACTGTTTGTTAAAATATTTTAATCTTCTGTAATAGAGATTAAATGAAAGTTTATTAGTAAATCTTGATGTGGGAATTTGTTATCCTTTACAGCTACAAAAGATGAGAACTGCACAGCATGTTTTTACAGCTATATAGTAAGCAAAATACTGATTGCAGGGGCTTCACAGGACAAAATGCATGTTTGGCATGCCCTGCAAGCCAACTGCCATGCCCACATTTTACCCAGGCAAGGACTAGAAACTGGAGCTGCTACTGGTTGCAAGGAGCTTCACATTTAATAGCATCTATAAAACGTCCTTCAGCCACAAACCCTGTGCAGTAAGCCCCAGGCGGCTATGTTAATGAACAACTAAAAATAAATGCACAGTTCTAATAAACAAACATGGAATTTTATTGAGCTATTAAAGTAAATAAGTGTGTTGCAGCTCTTAAAACAGTTTAGTAGATGTGACTCAGAGGCAATGACATTTTTTATTATCCTCAACATGAAGTTGACAGGGGTACCAGATCAGGAAGCTACATAGGGGATCATAAGACCTAGCCATGATTCTGTTTATGATGAGAGGAGTTAAGTATGATAAAGTTAGCTTGTGTCTGTACTAGATGAAATGTATTATCTATGGTGTCACATTCTCTGAATCACCTTGCTGTATAGATCCCCCTTCTGCAGACATTTCTAGGGGAAAACAATGGCTAATTAGCATTAGCTACTCTCAGTGAATGCCTCATTAGCATATACCATAGCCATGGAGAATGAAGATGGCAGTTATTCTACTTACAATGTAAAATCAATGCAGTGGGCCTGTCTGTAAAAAAGAAAGGGTAGACAACAGTGGTTGGCAATTCATGTTACAGCTTCCTGCATGTGGCATCCCTTTCTGAATCTAAGCCAACCCATGAAAAGGGAAAAAAACAGGGAAATGAATTAAAAAAAAAAAGTTCAGAAGAGCAAAGGCCCCTTCAGATTTGGACTATTTAATTAAATACATGGATTTATAGAAGCAGGTTTAGTGTCAGTGGCTCACTGGGCAGCACACTTGTCTTTGGTGCTGAAAGATCAAACATCTGTGGATCTTGTACGACCTCAACGGATTGCATTAGTTTTCCATTACTGACAATGAAGTTCCACTGGGGGCACTGCATTTCTAGGTACCCAGTCCTTCAGATGAGACATTAAATCCAGGCCCCATCTTCTTGAGTTGATAGTATCTTGTTAGTATAAAAGACCCCATTACACTTATCAAAAAGAGTAGAGGAAGTTTTCCACTGCCCTGACCAAATTTCTCTAGTCGGCATGAATACGTGCACTGGTCTCCACTGAAAATAAGTCACTGGCCAAGTAGGACTCACCAGGAGAAAAAAAAAATGTATGTATGTATATATGTACACACACACAAACACACACACACACACACACACACACACACACACATATATATATATATATATATATATATATATATATATATATATATATATATATAAACAAATACATTAAATAAAACAATAATATCTAATGTGCAAGAAGCTGGAGGATAGAATTATAGTGCAATTCCAGCAATAAAAAAGACCATGTAAAAGCCCATAGGAACATGCTAAGAACAAGTATACGGCTTGCAAAGAAAACTCAAGAAAGATAAACATTACTTGAGAAAATCTAATATCCCAGAAAATCTGTTAAAGAAGGTTTTAAAATTAATCATACTAAGATATTAGACTTTGTAGTACCTATGGGAGATAAGTATGTAGACATTATGCCTTGGGAAGCAGATATGAAAAATAAATGTGGTAACGTAGCAAGAGAAGCAAAATGTTGTCTATAGATATAGCAGCATCGGGAAAGTTAAAAATTAGTGTGTTATGAATGTAAACTAAAGGACAAAGACCATGAAAATGTAAAGCTGAGGGAGAACAGAAATAGGCTTCAAAATCAGTAAGGTGCCACAACTCAGGAAAGTCTAGTCATTGATCAAAGGACTGCAGGGTGCAAAGGAAAACACAGAAGGAAATGTGTCCCAACGTAATGTCTCCAAATAATTAAATGGCTTTTGAATCAAAACAAATGGGTAACAGTTATCTTTGGAATAGTAATAAAGGACCTCCAATATATGTATCATTTTTGAGGGGTAGCACAAAGTGCAAAATGTTAAGAGGTACTGAACTATAACTGACCTCCATATTTCCATCCCAGGAAGTGACAAACTCTGTTCATGTTCAGAGAAGGACATTAACTGCATATAAAATGAACCACACAAGAATCAGCAAGGATCTTAGTTGCCATACCCTTCTGAAAATGTCCATATAATAAAGGGACTATTTTGATAATAGATATTGTGCAAGAAATTAGGCAATAATAAATGCAGGGGAAGAACACAGTGAGGTATATTACAGGGAGTAGGAAAAGATCTCCAGTCTCTAGACAAAGTACCTTGCAAAATTCAGTCCATGTGACAGCAGCCACTTTGATCGCATGAGTGGGGGAAGGGCAGAACACATGGCAACATCTGCCAACAGTTTCTTAGTATGTAGGTTATACCCAAACAAGATTTCAGAGTACTTAATATATGCACCATCCAAATGGAGGGGGAGTCACATCTTCCATATAAACAATATCTAATCAAACCAGATACAGCAGAAGAAGTCAATTAAATACTCTTAACATTTACAAAAAAAGAGAGATAATCAGGGAGACCTGTTTCACTAGGTATTAGCCTCTATGGCAAGTCAGGAAACATTGGATCACAGAGACTTACCATCGTGTATGTACCCTGAAATAATTGTATTCCAAAATATATCGAATAGGCTAACCCAGGAACAGTTTTAAGTTATTCACACCTGCCATCAGTGACTCTAATGAGGTACAGAATACCTCAGTGCTGGCAAGATAAACAGTGATCACTTGGACTGGTTTCACAAAGAATTTGAAATGTATAAAAAAAACAGTGTGGAAGAAAAGTAGCATTTTGCTTTACTTTACCAAGTGAGAAATGCTTTTACACATTTAAAGACATTTAATTGCTCTACTGAATGCCACAAATTCCGCAGTATGATTAACTTAAAATGTACTGATGATGATCTACTAGTAAACTGTACCCTAAAACCTGGAGGCATGATACAAACAAACTGCCTACTCAGTGAATACTCTATGCAAGGTACAGGCACTGCTTCTCTAACTGTGTGAGGATGTGAAGAGTTAAACAGCTTTAACCCAGATCTTAAGATGTTCAGTCTTTGAAATTCCAAAAAAGTACTGAAGTGTTACCTCACTTGAAAATTCTCAGAATAAGTCTGCATTGATTGTGAGTGAAAATCAGCACTCAGACACATAGTTATTTAAGGGATATCACAACAGTCCACCTTATATTTCACAAAGCTATGACAAATGCTTTAGAAGAGTTACTGTTGGCCAATCATTAGTGGACCGGAGTTCCACTGTGGCGACCCCTAACCGGGAAAAGCCGAAAGACACAACAACTGTTGGAGAATTAAAACAGTGTATTACTGAGATACAGTGATGATCTCTTCATACCTTTTAAAACAGTGAGCATGCATATGGACTTTGGCATGTGTCTTGGGAGCTCTACCAGTAGGCAGGCCTAAAATGAGCCCTGAAAAGGCAAAAACTGGATTGACAGTCAGTACTGTAGTACCTACCCAGGACCCATCATCATCCAGGCATGCAAAACAATGACAGTAGGTAGAGAGGTTGCGATAAGAGACATACTTATGTCTGTCACAATTTTGGAAGTAACGACATAATGGGACTTTGGAATATCTGTTGAAATTTTATTTTCTAGTTTGATACAGTAACAGAACTGATCTACTGATATGTCAAAAGAAGCTCTGGACATCAGAACAAGGTGCCATTGGGAGAGGATGACAAGGGGGCTTACACTCAGGTGAAGCAGGGACTGGTGAGTACCCAAGCTCTGGAGCTGCCTGATCATAGGTTTATAGGTAAGTACTAGGCTAGCTAGCCTAGCCAATTTCCATCAAAAATGAGAATCAAACCCTGTGCCATGCGTTTGGGAGGCAAATACTTTAATCATTATTCCAACTCCCAACCAAAAGTGGTTAGGGGTTAAATGACCTTTCCATGTACATTAATATAGTGAGGCAGGTTTTACAGTGTAGTGATCACCCTTGATCATGATGGACTTATCACACTGATGTCCTAGAAAGACAATGTAGCTAACAAAATGACCAGATGTTTCTGTAATGTGGAACTGTGGGACTGTGGTACTATCTAGTGAAATCATATTGTATGCACCTCATACATTTGGAAAATGTTCATACACAAGGAAGATTAAAAACAGTCAATGAGAGAAGTATGAACCCTGTTTTATGGGTCTATATTACATAGTCGAAGTTCCATAACTTCAATTACCATATGTATGAATACATATGTCCGAAGTTACGGAACTTCGACTACGTATAAAAACATTTAAAAAAAAGGTAAAAGAAAACAAAAGGTGATATGCATGGGGGCAAGCCCCCCTGCACCCTCCACACCCCCCACTCTTTAAATATACCAACTCCGAGGTTGCGCTATCTGCTTACAACCCTCAGGTAGGTTGTTTTTCTTTTCCTTTTTTTTTTTTTTTCCCAATCGAAGTATGACAACTTATGGTTTTGAACATATCATGTTCGAAGTTGTCATACTTCGACTATGTAATATAGACCCCTGTTTTATACCTAAGGACAAAACAGTAAAAAATGTAACATGACACATGTTTAAACCATGCCCAGGGGATCTTAGTGAAGGGGAAAGCCATGTTGTGAAAATGTAGTAAAGAATTGATGGGATCAATGAAAGATGCTTCCATACCCAATTTGGATTTGTACACTATACATAGATGGTTCTAGATGGTATGAGAGCAGACAATCTCATAGTGGCAGGACCCTTGTTATGGGCACAGGGAACTGCAGCAGACAGAAGACCTGTCATAACATGTGTCAAGCTAAGTAGCAGAACCTTATAACACTAACTGAGGCATTGCTAGGATGGTTCCAAATGCCAACAGAAATTCTAGGTATGATGACTTCATGAAAGAATATCTAGACCTGCTAACAAGTGTCCATGGGACTGTAGTGTTTGAGTCAGTTTGATCTTATGTCACACCATCTCAAATGTATATAATTCAAGTTATGAATACCGATGTATGCAGAAGGGAACCAAGGGTATGGCTGTCAAGCAAACTAACAAAATACTCTGTTATAATAGAGGGGGGGTGTTAAAGACACTTTTCCCTGAGGAATGGTCAGGAGATAGACGCCATATAATAATTTTTGTTCTATATGGCTTGATATTTTTTTGAATTATGGTACTATATCTGGCATATTTACAAGACTTAGTGTTGCAGTATTTTCCATAGGTAGATATTTATATATGGTGCTCTACTGTGTCAATGAAATTTACCCTTTTGCACAAAAGAAATGGGTAATTTCATCAGGAGAGAACTCCATGCACCATCTTACTGAAACAGTCCAGTCAGTATATCATGAGTTAAAAGATGATACTACTTTTCAGCATTTTATTTAATTTGTATTGGTAATGAACTAGACCAATCACCAGTAAAGCTTTGACTTCAGTTAATGCCACCAAACAGACATCAAGTCTGGTGATCTCCTCCAAAGGCAACAGGTTTTTACTTAGTGCCTGATAGGATAGGAATACGTGTGGAATAGCAGATTTATCAATGTTGGTGATAATGCTGATTAACAGAGGCATGTGCTGCTAGTTCTACTGCTAAAGAACTAATAAACTGCTTATTTTGTTTAAATTAGTTAGCAACCATCCTTAAAGTATATGAGGAATGATCTAGTTGGGCATTTTTATTTCTTAAAACTCTTATTAACTGAAAATGAGTAGAGTCTCATCGATATTTCAAATATTTATACACTGCCATAGTGAAGGCATTAGCTAAGGCAAAATCCTGACATAATTCTTACAAATAATAGGAGGGAGTAATTATGGGTTACTGGTAAACTGTATAACATTATCAGCAAAGAATTCTATTGAAATAAAAAAGAAATAAAATCAGATTGTTCTGCTCTGTGCTTTGTGTGAAATAAAATGTTTTTCTAAATGCATTCCATAAATTCCAGGCAAGTCAGAAGAAAAAACTGGTACATTGTGCATGTACTTTGTGGTAATTAAACTACAAAGCATATCAAAAGAAAAAGCTGACACACACTACATTCTGCAAACCAGGAAATGTCAAACTACTGTGAATTATATGCATAAACCATATTACTTCCAAAGGATTTATTTTTAATAGCAATCAATGAATTATAGGCGTGATTAAAACAATGTAATCTTAAAGCACATTTAGCCAAAAGCTGTACAAAACACCAAATGGTTAAAAAATACACTACTCCCAGTATTTCCATATCATTTGAAACTGGTTTACTATCAAAAGCTTGAAATGCACTTCATCGTTTGCTCAACACAATGAAATATAAAGTCGAAAACAAAAATGTTTTTACATCACCATGCAGGATATCCTGTCTCCAACTTCTGCAGTTGATTTTATTCGACATAGCAGAAGGTGACGTCAGACACCCAAGATATGCAGTTTAACATGCCATGAGAATTTCACTTCTACAGCACGTTTTTATTGTTTTTCAAGGGGGCTATGCCCTCACACCCCCTGCAAATTATATATACCAACTCCGTGTGGAAAAGGGTAGATTCCCTGATCCTCACTGTATTGCAATCTCCATTCACAATGCCAAACTCAGAATAATGAATCCCGCTTTACTTTCATTATTATGAGTTCGTAGTATTCCAGTTCGGCATTGTGCATCTTGTGCATTGTACCTTCCATCAACTAACATTCAATGAAGTACATTTCAAGCTTTTGATAGGAAACCTTTGAAACTGCCATATGTATCCCAGTAATGTATTTATAAGGGTCCATTAAGCAGATATAATGTTCTTAATTATTATGGATGTGCTAAAAGTGAACAAAAGTATTTTGTAGATCACAGTGGAAAATTTAGTATCGGTGCTAAGAACGGTACTTGCAAGAAATGGGTTGCCTGAACAATTTGTCAGTTGAAATTGTAAATAATACAGGACAAGAGAATTCAGGACTTTCAAAAATAATTTGAAATGACAAATGTTATACTTGTCTGTAACCACCCAGTTGCAAATGGGTGGATGGCAGATTTTTTTTTCACATTAACAAACAAAGCTATGTGATCCTGTCTAAATCCCTCTTCAGTGTAATACAGTTTACTCTTTTTGCCTCTCAAATGTACTGATTGCAACCACCAATTCTACACCTCTAGTTAAGTGCATGAACGTCAAATGGTGAATAAGTAACAGGCAAATGAAACAACTGCAATGGATCACCTGATGATCATGATAGTTACGAAAGTCCCTCAGTAGCAAGTCATCTTACCTTTGCTCAAAGACATAGGCATGGCTAACCCACTAACATATCAAATGCTTACCATGTTCAGAGGTGAGTGGCAGGTATCATACTAAAAGTGACATGAATAGCCAGATCATTAAATGCTTTCTGAGAAAAATTACCAACTAGAAAGAATGTGACATAACAGACTAAGAAGAACTATCATTTCCAGAGGAAAGTAACCAATTATATCCATACCCAGACAGGAATAACAGAACAGAACGATAAATTTATTTCCACAAGAATATGGCAGACCATATTTTACCCAAACTGGAATGACCAACCAGATTCTTTAACAAAGAAAGATGGATAGCTGAGATTATCCACAGCTGATGAGCAAACATGGTGCTAAGGTAGTGGTATTGCAAAGTAAAGATACTTTAAAATGCCCTCCCTGGGTAACTGTTCCTAGCAAAAGAGGCCACAGAAATGATATTCTGAACATTTAAATAAAGGAAATTTCTCAGGCTGAAGCTACAAAGTGTGGTAGATATTTGTTTATTTACAGAAAATTTCAAAATGCTATTAAAAGGAATATTTGGAGGTCACTTTTGCCCATAAATGGACACTTCTGGGGTTTCTGTATAAAATGATTGAACTTAAAATGATAGTCACATGCAGCTGGTAAAGGTGGGGTGCAAGGATTTTGATACATAAAATAATGCCACTCCAGGGAGATAATTAGTGCTCTTGAAGAATTATTATGATGTATATGATATTAACTAATACTTCCTTGTTCTCTTTCCACGTTTTTAATGTAAAAAGGGAGGAGTGTTAGGTATAGGCCTCTAGACATACTTAAGACTGACATTAATATAAGTGCTAGCTGGGAATATCAGTGTTTAAGTTACATAGTAAGTAAAACAGCATCTAAGCACAATGCAAGACTTAATGTTTTTATTCATTCTGATGCATTTGTACAATAATAGCAAACATACAACATAATATGCATGTCATCCCAGCTACTTCTCAATATTAATGTGTTAAAGTACAACAAAATTGCATTATCATAGGTACAGCTGCCTGTAACTGATATAGTATGACTCAAAAATGTGTTGTGCTAGGGGGTGTATTCTTTGTCAGCAATCACGCATTCCTAGACAATGAACAAAATATGCTAAAAAATGATGATGCACTGTTTGAAATATAATGAACACATGGGACTAGATGTTATAAGAACTATATAAGTGAACTTGGAAAAATTTGAAATGAAAAAGGTCATACATAAAGAGGATAAGTGATGTGTTGTGTCATATTTTCTGCTCAAATTATGTAAAAGATCAGTGGAAATCAGAACGAGGTGTTTTTCAGGCTAATTCTTCTCAACCTAAAAATAATTGCAGAAGTAGCAAATAGCTGTCAAAAGTACTATTAAGTTCATTATGAGATTCATTTAAAGGGTTATGTGTCATAGTCTTATGACTACAAACACAGAATACTTCAAGTTTTTGTATGCATTTGGAGGGAAGTAGTGGCAATTTTCCTCAGACTGTAAGACAGAAATCCACTCATTGAAGTTACTAAGTAAAAAGAATGTACAATGAGGTAATTTATGCAAGATGGAGCTCATCAGAAATATTGCACTATGGTATATTAATGGAAACTACAAGTGAGTAAATAAAATATATAAGTTGTAGGAGTTTCACATATTCTGTTTGGATATTCTGGCATTGTGAATACTATATGGGATGTAGACAGTATGGAATTAAAAATATAATCTGACAAATACAAACATTATGTTAAACATTTTATAACAATAAAATGGCCAAAAATGAAAAGCACATAATAGTCTTTCTAGTTTCTTTATATCATCTTCCTAAATATCTTAATGTGCCTGGGAATTTGTACTTCTCAGACTGGTGACACAAGTGGAATCTTGATCTAACTACATAAGGATCCACTAAGGAAGCAGATTTTTCCTTATTTGACAAGCATTTTAATAACCTCCAAACCTCCGATAGGGAAGTTTGTGTGTGTGTGTGTGTGTGTGTGTGTGTGTGTGTGTGTGTGTGTGTGTGTGTGTGTGTGTGTGTGTGTGTGTGTGTGTGCGTGTGTGTTATATTATTTGGCAATACCATACGTACCTGACTGGGACTCTAATATTCTGCTATGCATTTTATCAGACAGAAGGCAAATTGTTTACAAATGTCACTGTTTTGTGATACAAAACACTATTTTGAAATATCTAAACAGTACTTCTCTGCCTGAAGCTGTGACATGGGTAAGGGTTTGAGTGGAGCTGAGACATTGTCTTTACAGTAAAATTCTGGCAGTTGGTGCAGAAGGTTAAGGCTGCGAGCTATAATTCCTGTGGTACAGGGTTTGATTCCCACAGCATTCATTCATCTACTGTGTGAACTTAAGTAGACAGTATTGGGGTCAATCGGAGCCCTGGCTAGATTCTTCAATGGTCCCCTGAACTCATCCTCATCATTAGTCCCATTTTCTACATGGGGTTGGGCTATCATGTTAACTGTCGCCATCTCTCTCAATTCAATACCATACTGCTGCCTTCAACACTCATGCATGATTGTCATCGATCTTCTTTCACACAGTCCATCCACCTCTTTGTTGGATGTGCTTGTTTCCTCTTAACTTCTTCCTTTCTGTCCCAAATCTTCTTCACTAGATTGTCTTCTGCTTTTCTGCACATGTGTCTGAAGCACCGGAATCTGTTCTCTTTGATCTTTTCTGCAATTGGAGCTACTTTGGCTTCTACTCTTATGTCCTCATTTCTTCGTCTGTCCCACAGTGTGCATCCTGCCACCCTTTGCAGGCACTTTATTTCCATCACCTCTAGCTTCTTCAAATGCTCTACCTTTACTGCCCAGGTTTCTGTACCATACAGTAGTACTGGTCACACCACTGTCTTGCACACCTTACTTTCAGCTTCTTTGGCACTCTTCTGTCATATACTATGCCCGAGACTCTATGCCAGTTGGCTGCAGCCCCTCTGATTCTAGCTTTGACCTCTTCATTCAGACTTTCCTCTTCCTCAACCACCCCTCCCAGATATTTGAAGCTGTTTACCTGTTCCAATTTCTTCCCTTCTATCTCAATTATCAGCTTCTTCTGATTCCCCCAATTAGAGCTGAACCCTTGTATACACCCACTCCTACTAGGAACCCTTGTGTGAAGCTGAACATTGTTCGTACTTGAGTCATTAGGTCCTTGTACATAGCCTGCATTAATTCTACCAGTGTTTCTGGGACTTTGAACTATCGTAGTTCTGCCCAGATCAGCTTTCTTGGGACTTTGTCATGTGCTTTCTCCAAATCTAGGAATGCCCAATTGGACTTGTTCCTCATCTCTAGCTTCTTCTCAACTATCTGTATTACTGCAAACATCAGGTCAGTTGTGCTGCATCCTGATCTGAATCCAAACTGCTCATCTCCCATCTTACATTCTACTACTCTGCATATCCGTTCTATCAATCACCCTCTTCAAAACGTTAATGCAATGTAATAGGAGTTTGATGCCTCTGTACTGCACACAGTTGTAAATGTTCCCCTTGTTTTGTACACTGGCATGAGTATGCTTATTCTCCATTCATCTGGGATACGCCTTTCTCTCCACACTGCTAAGAGTACCCTCATAAGCCATTTCTCCCCTATCTCACCCAGCATCTTTATCATATCTGCTGTGACATCATCTGAGCCTGTTGCTTTCCCTGACTTCATTTTTCTTAGTGCTATTCTTACTTCCTGGGTGGGCTCCTCTTCTTCTCCTCTCATTATAGGCTGTTTCTGGGGCAGTACAGCTTTTGTGGGGTTTTCTTCATTCAGAAGCTGCTGGAAATATTCCTTCCATCTGCCTTTGATGTCCTATGGATTGGTGAGCTGACATTCCTTATGAAGGGTGTCTCACTTTCCTCTTTATCTTTCTGTCTTTGCCTTGCAACCTGATATAGTTTCTTTGTGCCACCCACTGAGTCACTTTCCAGGAATTGGTAGAGTGCCTCCAATGCCCTATTCTTTGCTCTTGCACCTCCTTTCTTAGCTTTTTTGCTAGGCAACCAGTATTCCTTCCTAGCCTGGTCAGTCTTTTCTATCTCCCACTTTTTCCTGCACTCCTTCTTTCTTTTGATGACTTCCTGGACTTCTGCATTCCACTGCCAGCTTTCCTTATGCAGCTTATTTCCATACCTGGCTCAGGCATGTATCTGTTCTGTACCTCACACACACAGATGCTGTTTTGAGCTGCTGCCATTCTTCTTCAACTCCACCTATTCCTCCTCTTCTTGGGGTGCTAGAGCCCTGAATAATTCCTTGAACTGTTGTACTTTCTCTCTAGTCAACTTCCAGGTCTTTAGCCTAGTCTCTGTTGACCTTAGAGCCTTCTCTGACCACTGCGTGCAGCTGACTATGGCAATTAGTGGTTTATGCTGTGGGCCAACAGTTTCACTGGGGATAACTTTCCAATCATTGATTCTACCCCAGTGTCCTTACTAGGAGAAATCCACCTGAGTTACATGTTGGCCACTCTTGCATGTGATCTTGTGACTGTCTCTCTTTCTGAACCATGTGTTGGCTACTACCAAGCCATTTGCCAGGCAGAAGTAAAGAATAGCCTCTCCTTCTTTGTTCCCATTGCCCCACCAATGTGGACCCAGGTAGTTTTCATATTCTGTACTGTCTATCCCGATATGTGCATTCAAGTCACCCATTAACACCAATGTATATTGTCCTGCTGTATCTAGTAGGTTTTGCAACTGCTGTATGACTGCAGTCTTTTCCTCACTGTCACAACCCTGCTGTGGGGCATAGACTGAGATTATGAATACTGCCTTATCATTACACTGGAGTCTGACTGCCATGTGTATGTCACTAATTCTGATGATATCCCTCACTGCCTACTGAAGTCTCTCTCTCACCACAATTCCCACACCATTTCTAGCCTGTTCCCCACCTGAGTAGTAGACTCTGAATCCTAAGGGAATTGGCTTCACTGCATTGCCCTTCCATCTTGTCTCTTGTACACATAGGATGTCCAGCCTCCTCCATATCATAATGTCATCCACTTCCAAGTTGCATTCTGTCAGTGAACCTATATTAAGTGTAGCAGTTCTCAGTTCATGTTTGGCAGGTTGATGCTTTCGTTCAGCAGAGCTATCCCAGGTAGCCCAGGCTGAGCAACTAGACACCAGCTGGCCAGTAGATTATTGACTCAAGGCTGCTGGGCTTTATGGTGGGCACACACTGGCCAATAGAGGCACATATAACCCTCCCACCATTAGCATGGGTCCCTGGCATAGATCAGAGAAGGCCGGGTCCTCAACCCACTTATCACCGGTAACTACCCTTGTCCATTTTTGCAACATTAGTCAACATGACTAAATCACCTAGAGCCATATTTTACACTATCGAGTGGCTAGCCCTGCCATGGTGTGCAGTTTGTGATCTATGTCCTCCTGTCTCTTGAGGATACTGTGCACCACAGTAGATGCCCAAAAGCATTTGGTGTCTACAGCTCTTCCCCCTATAGGGCACCATGTAGAGTCTGTGCTGCTGCCCACAGCTCCAGTCATTGGTAAGTTTGAGATGGAAACACTCAGCATGTTTTTTTGGAGATGGGAGGAACCCCTAAAATAATCCTAAAAGGCACTGTAATACTTTACTGATTGATCCAGACCTGTGGCAGCCTGTTTTACATTTTATGAAATCAAGTAAACACATTAAGAATGCGGCACCATTCTATCATAATAAGTCCAGTATTGAAACTGCTGTTTTGTGACTGGAGCTGTGACTTGATGTGGAGGTCCAAGTGGAGCTGTGACATTTCTACATTGCACTGTATAGCAATGTTGAAATACACAAAAAGTGTTTTATTTGCTTGGCACAGCTGAAATGTGAACTTTTTTTTTTTATAACTTTGAACTGCCCTGGGTTGACAGTCATTTTGACAACTGTCAAAATGGCAGTCAAACTGTGGAATTCTACAGTTGTTGACAGCTGTCAAGCTTGCTCTCAATTTATGGCATTTATCTGCTTGTGTTTCTAGGTGTTAGTATACCAAGTTGGAACAGCTGTACAACCGTGCCAGTTCATTCCAGTAATTTACTGATAATATTATGAAGCTGTTAAGAAGATTTACAATGGTGTGGTTTTATTTTATAAGCATTCTGTATTGTCTGTTTTTGTTTTTATGGGGTTTTAGGTCAGATTTGCATTCAGATGTTTGAGTTTTGATCAATCATGTTTAAGGATTTTGGAAGGTCAGTTTGCATATGTGTACTTTATCCAGTACACACTCAAAAGAAGAAAATGTTAGCTATTTATTTGTTTATTTAATTATCTATAAACCAAGTAAGAAAATACACTCTGATTCTAAAAAGAATTGAATAATGGTGAGTACAGAGATCTTTCTTAGATATAAAACATGACTCATTAATTAATGTAAGCATGTATCCTTATATTACCATCAACATTTCCAATTAAACAGATTATTGCAGAACAAATTATTCTGTTCCCATATCAAGTGATTGCATACCATGAACAGTACCAGGGCTCACCAGTAGTACATTAACCTCCGATGTTGGAAGATTAAACAATTGAGAGTTCTGTTCCCATACCAGTTGCTTGGATTCATTTGCCAGTCCCGCATAAGGGTGAATGCTGAACTTCTGAGTATAGACCATCCTTCTGACCTGATGTTAAACCATGATCCCACCCAAGCTGGTGGCACCTCAGGTGGCTATAAGAAATCCCATGACAGTTTTCAAAAAGACTAGGGTATTTTATTTATCAAACCAATTTATTATAGTCTATTGAATTCAATACTTCACTTTCATTACCATTTAACACTTTATTTATGACTTAAAACTAAGAGAAAAAAAGTGTGCATCACCATCTCATACCATCGCGTACAAAAGTCAGAAACATATTGTCAGAATTCATTACCCATTTCCCCTTATATGCAACCACCTTATCACTTGATTGACCCCCCTTTATTAAAGCATTTTGTTGCACACAAACTGTATGTTCCTTTCCATATAATCTCTAAAATTTGTATTACTGTCTTCTTCATGAAATTTATTCTGTTCAATGACAGATTTTCATAAAGCTGTGCCACATTTTCTTAATTTAGCTTTTTAAGTTTTTCAATTCAATTTTCATAGTCATCAGTGTCCAAAACCCTGCAAATGTTTTGAATCTGAAATATCAATGAATATTTTTTTCCTCCAATCAGTCTAAGAAGCTGCACATTCTTTCCTTTGCATTTCTTTATTCTCTAGTAAAATAACCTCCAAATTTATTTTAATTCAATTTCATTCAAACTGTTTTCTCTTTGAAAAATCACAAGGTGACAACCTACTTTAAGTGATGCAAATATATATATATAACACAGTATTTAAAACAGTTGCAATACATATTTGTAACACATGAAAATATCTTCTTATAAAAATTTATTGATAATGAAAAATATATGTTTAGCAATATTTTGCATCTGTAATGATCCTGAAAACAGATTATCTTTAATTATTTCCATAAACCTGCAATTTATTTTATTTTCAACACTTCTCCCTTAACTTCCATTATAACTTCCCATCCACCATATCTTATATATAATACATGAATTTACTTACTATTAAAGTAAATTATTCTATTAATCACTTATTGCCATATCATTTGCATTTGTTTCTATTAACTAAAACCCAAACTTTTTGGTAACTTCTTTTAAATATTATTATAGCAGTTTCAGAATATCCATTACTAAAATAATCATCCCTTCTTCTTTCACTTTGTCACCTGTATAGTTATAAAAGTGGACTTGCAAATTTATCTACTTTTAATTTTAACCTTAACACTCTTTTATTTGAACTCTCTCACTATAATATTCATAAGTAATGCAAGTATTAGTGGCCTGAACAAACATCTATGTTTCAAGTCTCCTTTTTAATATGTTACCCAGGAAACATAAACACAAGTAACTACATGCATTTGTTTGTTTTCAACTTCTGTTACAAAACAATAATTCTATCACCAAAGCCATATTTTGCAATATTTCAAACATTTTATCATGTAACATATTGTTAAATGCATTTTATAGCTCCCACTATTACTTTTTCTCTCCCTTTGAACCTCCATAGCAATGTTCCTTATTAAAAAGAAGATTTGGGATGTTTGTCTCAGTAACTGCATCTAATGCTTCCTCTCCAGCAATAATCTCAATAATGCAATATTCCCAATCACCTCCTAGTTTCAGTTGAAATATCTTTGCTAGTAACTTATAATCTCTTATTTGAGTCATCATAAAAGTCTTCAGTTTCTAAAGTCTTCCATTTCTTTCCCTTCCAAAACAAATTTAACTAGCCTAGCATATTTATCTTATTTTTCACAATTCTTGCAAAACATCTAACAAAACTTTCAATTTCACCTTTCCCCACGTATTAGACTTTATTAGAGACATATTATAGACTGCTAACAAAGAGTTTACCTCTTTTTTGCACTATACATTTTTATTTATGCACTCAAAATCTTCATTCTTCCTTTATTTTTTGATCTATACAACATTCTTTTGATGTACTGGTGGATTTGATGAATGCTTACTAAGTGGCGGTTTAATAACGTGCCTATCATTGTAGTGCTATGTTCTGATAATTTGCTCTGTACAGTGTATTACTGTGCTTCTCTATCAGCATACCTCCTGCTATACCTATTTTGACCTTACTTTCATAAACTTTTTACCTTCTCTCTACTCATAGAATAGCCCGTATTTTGTTGCTCTGATTCACTGTGGTCCTTCTTCCACCTTCAGGAATAAGCTACCTACATTTTAACTTCATTTCCTCCCTATAATATTTCATTTTAGTAGAGTTTTTCTCTTTTCTTTCATTTTAGATCCTGTGGTCACTACATTAATTCGTGACCGTGAAATGGCAGGAGATCTGCCGCAAACATTTTCACTGAGAATACTATCATTGTACAATGTAAGTAAGTTTAACATGCAGAACCTTGCTGTGTATTAACTGTAACTAGTCAAATACATGCCTACCCTGTGCAGAAAAGTGGCTGTGACACTCCCCTAAAGCAGTAGTCCTTGTACTCTAAAGACCACTCACTAACTAGGTCACTGTCCTTTCTCCTGACCAGTAGACTATGCAGTGTATGCCATTTACTTCATCTCCCCAGCTTATTGGTGTCTGCTTTTAGTAAATGAAAGAAAACCTGTTCTACTTTGTGCATCTTTGATAATTTTTCTGTACCAGCTATAAACTGATCATTCTCTGAAATAATTGGCCTGAAGATGGGAAGGCCGCTATACTTTGCCTCGCTACACTTGGCTTTTCTTCAACATCATACCCTACATCCAAGCCCTACACACCCCCTCTTACTCTACCATTAAACATCCCACATACATCTTTCACCCATGACACCTATTCCGTAACCATTCCCAAATAACTTTAATACTATTACACAAACATTCATGTCTGTTTAGCTATTCCCAACTTCCATGTAACATTCCCATACTGCTTTGCATTATATCCACATCAACTGGGATCCCTCCCTAACAATACCTATCTATTATTATTAATTTCAACTTCTACTTTCCCCAAATAAGCCCTCATTACTTCCTATTTTAACTACATCCTCATAGTCTATAATTTCAAACCCCTGTATTTTTACATTTCAGAAATGTTTCTCCTACATATACTCATACTAGTACCCCTTCTCTTACTTGCACACTTAACATCATACCCAGGGTCGGCCTTAGGCTGACTAGGCCAATTTGGCCTAATATAGCCCCAGTCACTTACAGGATCTCACACTATGGTATGAAAGGGTTATTATGCAAAATCTGAGGGATTTTCCTAAGGTAGCCTTGCTCTCATAGTAGTTACAAGACTTTTTAGTGGGGTAAACAGCATTTCTTGTTATACACTGCTCTAGTTTTTAATCCAGTATTATTAGTGAGCATAGCTCCATGCGTTTTGTATTAATCACAATCCCACAGTAATTAGCTTCTGTTGTTTGTGCTTAATAGATTTTTTAACCTAAAACCAGTTGTAATCATCCGGTTTTGTGTACTGCTCCATTTACTATTTCAGAAGATAACATCAGGCTTAAATCGAAGACTGATAGAGAGGTACTATGTTTTTAAAAAAACAGAACACAGTGTAGCAAAAACCAAAGAAACCAAGAAAACACTGTTAGCGCTCAGAGGAAACCAGGAGTACTATGTTTTCTTTTGCTTCTCTTGCTGACATGTCGTTTATGAATGTTGCCTTTGAGTACAGTTGCTAGAAATAATTGTTAAATAGTCAGTCTCAGACAGTATCAAAACACTAGCAAACATAAAAAAATTAACAAT
This sequence comes from Protopterus annectens, assembly GCF_019279795.1. Classification (NCBI taxonomy): domain Eukaryota; kingdom Metazoa; phylum Chordata; order Ceratodontiformes; family Protopteridae; genus Protopterus; species Protopterus annectens. Next base: position 673,878,535 of record NC_056735.1, read on the forward strand.
AATAAACTGTGATATGAGGTAACTTCTGGTCACTAAGACTTGGGTCAGAATGTTACCAATTCAGCAGTTTGGTAGAGATAGGCTTGCTGTAGTCATAGATAGGAGCAAAATACTCAAGAAAAGTAAAATATGAGGTGCGTGTGTACTGAGTGATGGAAAGGAGAGGTTGACTGAAAAATGATTCACTTGGCTGAAAGTGGAAAAATAATAAAAGAAAAACAGTTTGACTCATATATGTATTACACAGGTATCAGAGTTTCAGAGTAACATAAAAAGTGGGGGGAGGGGCAAGCATAAATTTAAAGCTAAAGAATGGTTGTACTGGAAAGAGGAGGAGTTTGGGGGAGTGTATTATAGAAAGATGAACAAACTGTATTTCTAAGGACAGGCTTGAGATTATTACTTTTATATTGTTGAGTAGCCTGAGGAAGTTCAACTGCTTTATGTGGTTTTGTAGAAACAATTTGATTCTAACAAGGTATGACAATTTTCTGGGTGAGGAACCCCCAACATTACAGAGTAAGTGAAGGAAATGATTGGAAACTTGTGAAGGTATAAAGAGGTAATACGAAATCAGAATGTGTAATAAAGGTTAGGAATTTTTCAGATTGTTAGTGCTGCGAAGAGCACTTTTGGCTAACATCAAAGACTAAAACAATACTAATTTCATGAACTTTAATCATACTTTGACTTAGGAATGGGGTGCATTCCTGTCATTGTGTTAGAAACCCAAAAGACTTGGATAAATTAAACCAAGTAAAACCTATCTCACTGACATAGCCAGAAGATGTGTAGCTTCTAATTTCTTACTGCCACCATCACTCCTCTATGCTGCCCCAATCTTCATTAAACCTAAAGTCTAACAACTGTCCATACCCAAGCAATGTTATAATAAAATAACCAAATCTGCAGTAAACTATAATAGAGCACACCATTACCTAACCCTCAGAGAATTAAAAAGGTTAGAACTACCACATCACCTAGCTCTTTCCTCAGCTAACTACAATTCACAGACCTCTCTATAAGCCAGCCCTCAACAACTTAATACAATGTTACTCCCAAAATACAACGTGTTATTTGTTTAACGTTTAACGTACAATAAAGCTGGTATTGGAATTTTAGTTGTCCGGTGCAGTTCGTCCTCTTAACAGTGCATTTTTCGTTTATTAGTTTGTTATTGCACTGTGCTTCATACTTTGTTCACAGCTAAGGTTGTTACTGTTTTCTTTTTTTACTAAGTACCTCAGTTTCCCACAGAAATAAAATCCCTTAAGCTGATCAAAATAGAAAAACTTAAGTTTTACAGTGTCCACTACAAGTGTTCTTGTACCATTAGGTCTCAACACTCTACTCTAACTCTTCATGCCCATTTATGTTTACACCTTCCCTAGTACCACTGGCAAATATTCAATCTATTGTTTTATTGGCCTTTCTGTTCCTCCTGTGTACCATCTTCCTCAACACTTTACTTGGTAGTATCTTATTTCATATTTCTTTGCTTCTTGGCTTGTAGATTGTGTTATTTTTTTGGTGTATTTGAGATTTTTGTATATGTGGAGTTACTCCTGTATTTAGTGTTTGTCATGTATCTGAAGTTTTTTGTACTTTGTGTTATTTCTGTATTAAAAGGTGTGCTGTATGGAGCTTTTCTCCCCGGGCTTCCACTGAAAAAGGGCGCATGCACAGGCAGATAAACCCAGTTAAAAATGTCAAAATAAAATAAAATAAAGTAAACACACTTTCCTGCTGCCATTCACTCACGTTGACTAGTGCCCTGACTCCCAATACCTCTATTCTCATGCACTACCACTAAGATAAGTATTCCTCCCAGAACCATGACACTAACCATAAAAACAACTCTTGATTAGTGCCAAAACCTACAATCCCCCTCCTCATCCTAACCCTAAATCTGAGCCAACCCCCAATCACTCCCTAAACCTAAAATCCCTTTCACTTCCCTAACCTTAACTCTGAGCCAAATCCTAATTTCTCCCTAAGCCTAAAATTCCCTTCCCTTCCCAAACCATAACCTAACACTAACTTCTGATTGCTCCCTAAACCTAACTCACCTTCCCTGTCTAATTCTAATGTAGTGCTAACTCCTGTTTCCTGCCTAGACCTAAAATCCCCCTCCCTAAACCTAAGGCTCCCTTCCCTCTTATCAGTTCCAGGATTAGAGCCTGCAACCATTGTGGAAGCTGTATCCTTGAACTCACGTTAAAGTTTGAGCAGCTGCTTGGCCAGGTGGGCAAACAGGGAAATGGACACTTGAACCTCTGGCCGCAAGAGCCTGGATTTTGAGCAGCCCAAGGCTTGAGCAGCATTAAGAGTCCCCATTTTATAACACAAATGATTATTACATGTGACAAGTGTACTAAAACATCATCATTTACAGCCAAGTCCATCATTATTGCCCAAGCCCCCACTTAAAAGCATTCTATATCCCACGCCATGCCAATAATAATAACTTGTTCACAATAATATGACAAATTTTCCTTCAGTTACATTTGTTGACCAGAATTGTATAGCTGCCCTTCTGCATTTATTAATTCCAAACATTTGAATTCTGCGATTGACCTAAGGAGATTTGACCTCAAGTTCATGAAACTATTTATCCATTACAAACACAGCAGCTTCATTCTCTACAGCCACATCACAGAAATGATTTTTGACTAACCTTATTACTGCCTAGATATGTATGCCAGGTGCTCATACCAAGCTGCAGTTACTTCACTCAAAAGTCAAGTTTCTCTGGCACATCTTCCTTTGTTAACGAAAACCATAATGTATTCTGTGTTAGTTCCAAATTATCTGTCTTCTGTCTCAAATCCAATGCAGAAGCCATAACTATAGCAGAGAACAATCACGATTGTTGCATGGTACTTTTTGTAGAACTAAAGGAATGTCCACTCATCTCAATCTTTATGTATCATTTCTCAGGCATTCAGTTCTATTCAATAATACCAAATCTGACTGTTAGTATTAGTGATGGATTTGTAAATCCACGTGTGCTATAATATTATTCCAAGAAGCAGAGGCATCCTCCTGCTCATTCTCAGCAAGCCTTGCCATTTGATTACCCAGCATCACTCCAGGCTGTACCTTTGTGATAATTACTTCTCCCCCACATCATCTTACTCATTCATAGTTAGTTCAGGGAAATTAGAATTCACATTAGTCCACACAGTCGCTTTTCATTCTCCCTCAACTCCAGCAAACGTGCCTCCATCTTGGTCATTCTCTACTTACAAGCCAAACAGTAGGGGAATTTTCTCAATGTCCTTTCCAAATTTCCCCTGACTGAATATGACTGTCACCTTGGATCTCCCCTGAAAACAGGCTGTAGGTCTAGTGGGACTAACCCAGCTAACAAAACATAAATACTATAACATAAGTGTGAGTGGAAAAATATACAGGGCTTTTCAAGGTGTAAATTAACACTATGATTTCATCTATTATTATATAGCTCAAATTGTATCACTGCTGACTTGTGTCTGGCATGACTACTAGTATACTACAGCGGAAGACAGTTAAGTGCATAAGATGTATGCTGCTGGTCAACGTCGGGCTAACATTAGAAGGGGTAAGGATGATGGAAAGCAACAGAAGGTGAGCTTGGGGATCTGCAATTTGAGGAGCGTAATGTTGGGACAAATCTAGAAATGGTAAGCAGGAGGAAAGAGATGGTGGAAAGATGAATAAAATGAGAGAGGGAAATTGAAAGGATGGGTGAAAAGATATAGGCAAGAAGAAGAAAGAGTATGATTAAGTGAGAAGATGAGCTGAGAAAATGGGTGACAGCAAGATATAAGGAAGAGGTGATATCAGAAGAAGAGATAAAAGTCTGGAGAAGAAGTTGAAAGACTGGGGTGGTGAAGGGCCAGAATAGTGTATTTGAGAGATGTAGTAATGAATGGAGATGAGGAAGTTAAAGAAAGAGATTTTGAGAGTCTTAGGGAAAATTTTGGGATAGGATGAAAAGTAAATGTACAGAATTGCAAAGAAAGCAATAGAGGGGTGGCTACAGGAGTTGGGGGAAGCAAATTAGTGGGGGAAAGATCCAATCACCTAGGCAGAGTGAGGAAGAAGAAGAAGAATAAGGGTTATATGGAAAAGACTTGGAAAGGACTACAGGAGGGTGGGGAAGGCAGATCATGGGGAAAGTCCCAATCAACTGGGAGGAGTGAAGAAGAGGAATAAGGGGTATATTAAAAGGACCAGAAGAGGGAGGCGTAGGCAGATCATTGAGGGAAGTCCAAGTCACCTGAGAGGAGTGAAGAAGAGGAATAAGAGGTATATGGAAAGGATTTATAAAGTTCTAGTAGAGGGGAAATGGTGGGTTAAGTTGATAATTCTTTAGACAAGCTGGACCAAGGAAAATGAAAACTGGACATCAGGATCTTGGGAGGGTGTCTGAATGGTGTGGAGGTACTTCTAAGAAGTAATACCCATATGGAATATGCAGCTGTGGATATTGCGCATGTGGTATGAAACTCCAGTGAAGTTAAAGTTTGAAAATCAGGAAGATTTTTCTTGGAGGTGGGAGGAGAAGGGGCTGATAATTGGTATATGGCTGAGTGTGTTTGGAATCAAAAAAGCTGTAGAGGAAAGTGGCGGTTTTGTGAACATGGGTGATAAGGTGTCAGTTACTAGCATATGTAAATTGTATGTGGTTTGCTAATAGAACAGAAGGGGCTACATTACTGCGGGATTACTGTGGGGTTAGGTTACTACACATCTTTAGTTATGGTAGACACAGTGAAGAACAGACGATAATTGCTCAACTGTATAAAGTTAGGGTGGCAACATATAGTTTGACAGCAGTGGAGAATTTAACTGAAATGTTAAGGTAAAGGTGGATGAGCGACTTAATAGATATAGTGTAGGGCAATTTTGTATAGCATTACCAGATAAAATGATAGGCATAAGGGCAAGAGTGAGGGTAGCTTCTAAATGGGGTGAGGCATTTAAGTGAAGGTGGATAAGTGAATTCCAGTGAGCTTGGCTGTGTCTGAAGGATGCAATTTAAAATGAATAGTGTGATGTTTATTGTAACATTGTGCATCTTGAGTGCATTGTATACCTTTACTTACAAACTAATAAACAGACTTAAAATATATAAGGGACATAAGTATGCAAGCATTCCTTTTGAACAGGAAAATTTGATATTTCTTTGAATCATGTGTAATCAAATACATTTCCCTGAAAAAGTACAATCTGCCAAAAATCAAGTGCCATATTTAAGACAAAGATGAAACAGGTCTGTTCTGCTAAACAAATCAAACATCTATCTTCCATTGAAATTTGACAACCTTAGAGGTTAGTTATGAAGGCAAGTTGTATTGTCGAAAACATAGTTTCCCCCAATGTGAGAGATCAGGTGTACTTTTCCCCTTCAGAAAAACAGATTTAGTCTTGCAGATCATGTGTTAGTGAAATATGTTTCATCTTCACATCTTCTCTAACTCATGCCTCACTTTGAACTACTCTCTAATCAAACAACCTAAATATGTCCACAATAACAATCACAGAATCAAGTGATATCCAAGGCTACATTCTGTCCTGACAATAGGCAGCAGAAAACTAAATTTACAGAAGATTCGTCAATGAGTACCAAAGAATATTACAGAGGGCTAAACATTCTAGGTATACCAGTAGTCGAAACATTCTAGAACAAAGACAGGGAATTTGAATGTTTGTCCTGCAGAGTTTGAAACAACCTGCTGTATCGTATTACTTTATAAATTATTTGTTTGCTTATCTTACAGCAATATTACACAGCTGTACATAGTTAAAACAGATCTACCACTAAATAAACGAGGATGCTATTTTTATAGATATATTAAAATACTCAGGACTGGAAGTCACATATTACTGCTGAGGTTTCTTGCAACACACCTGTGTGCTCTGTGTGGGTGAACTTTGAGTAGGACCCTTTGCACATTCCATATTTTACGTATTTTCATTCATGTGTTTTGTGGTCATCTTAATGCAGTGCTCACTTTGAATATGCTGTAACGTCTGCATCTGGGAACCTTTAGATTACAGGTGGAGTGTTATTTTTATAAACTTTTTTCAGGGATACATCCTGTTTTTATGTTACATTAGTTGTCAGCTATGCATTCTATATTATACATTCAGTATCAAAACAAATCCAAGAGAGAAGGCCGCGAGCAGCAACTAATTTATTTGGTAACCCGATTAAAACAAAAACAATTATTTAACACTGTCATCCCTTATCAGAACCTCATCAGAATATAAAAACAGTTGTCTTACAAAACTTTTATACACACATCCGTGAGCAATGACAGCACTTCCTTTGATGTTTCAAGAGGGAGTGTCTCCAACCATTCTTAGGCAAAGTGGTATCACAATGCCATCCATATTGGTTTTCACGTCTTTTCGGTAAATTTATGGAGGTTTGGTGGTCTACAGAGTGCATTTCTGATCTGAGCTTTCTAATTACAGAAGACATGCATTGGCTAAGTAAAGCAAAAAGTACATAACTACATCACAATATTTTCAGGAAAGGTACACTGCCCAACACTGAAGATGATCACCTGTCAGCCCTTCCAGAATTATTTCTGCTGCCCTAGCACCTCTGATAAAGAACTATATCTGTTTGTCATCCTTAATTCAACAGGCCAGTCTCATATCAACCACTGCTGTATCTCCTGTCTCACTGTAAATTCTGAATCATCTAGGATAGATGCCTTTTAGTCATGAACACTTTCATTGCTACCTGTCTTTCTCACAGATCATGCATCCCACACAATTGCCTGCCAAATGATTAGCACTACTGGATACCATACAAACTCCTTAGCTCCTAGTGGGGACTCTACATAATTTTGCAGTCTCTGCAAAAAGGTATGGAGAGATGACTGGATATGGCATGGTCTGGTTCATCTTCCTCAACTGCAAGGAACACTGGTTTAGATTGCAATTGCCTTGGCACCAGTGTTAAATTTTTCCAAGATTTTAACTCTTCCCCTTTTCTCATAATTCCTTGTGCAGCATCATCCTCTCCAGATCTTGCTTGTCATTCTTCACATATGCAATAGATCATTAAATGGTCCCAGGCTTTCTTATTGGGTTTGGGGATACTGAAGAATACATGTGTGAGAGAGAATGTCATACTGAATGCCTCTATCCATCCATTTTCTGATAACATACTTTGGTCTTTATGAGGACACTGGAGTATATCCAAACAATCAACAGACACAAGACTCTGAAGCTTATTCTGGACATGGTGTTGGCATACCTTTCAACTGTCCAGATTTTCGCAGAATTAAAATGTGTGGTTTGCTGGCAAATCATTGAGCACTGAAGTCACTAAATAATACTAAACAATGACAGACATTTTAGTTTCAGACTTCATATCCTTCAGAAAATATAATAATGTAAAATCTGTCATTCCAGCAACTTTCTAAGTTTATAGGAGCAATTTTTAAAATCTGTTCGTATTTGTGGGCCTTTGCCACCCCACCCATTTTTTCTGGCATTGTCCCAATTTCTTGCACTGAGAGGTTGAGACGTATGGGTATTGGTCTATCTATGAATGCACACATTCACACATTCATACACTACAAGTACACTTATACAGAATTTGGACATTTGCCAAACAACCTAATGTATGTTTTGGAGGAAACCAAAATGCTCAGAGAAAACCAGTGTGGATGGGGAGCATGTAGATGGCACAGAAAAGACACCACAGCCAAAACTCATACTGAAGAACCTCTTACTATGATACTAAAACACTAGTATGAAACAGCCAACACCTAAAACAATCTTTTTCAGGAAACATGTTCCCCCGGCACATACAATGTGATTCCCTACTGCCAATTTATATAATCACAATGCAATGTCACTGCACTTCAGTGAAATGAAATACCCTTTTAGGTGGTTCCTGTTTTCACAATTACATGTTCATAGGTTCATAGGTTCATAGGTAGGTACTAGGCTATCCTACCGAGGGCATTTATAAGCCTAGCCAGAGTGTGTCAGCTTTCGCCGACCCATTGATTAATTAAATGAGCCTCTGTCAAGAAGAGCCAATGAAGTGATCCCAGGGGTGTATTTCCTGTTACCCATCCACTCGTCAAGGTTTCTCTTGAAGAGTGTTAGTGAGGGATTCTGCCTAATGCAGTTAGGAATTTTGTTCCAAAGCATGGGGAGTCTCTGTGACAGGAATCTATCCCTCCAGCATGTTCTATTTATTGTTGTGGCGAGGTTTAGCTCACTAGAGCGAGTGTCTCGCAGTGACTTGGATTTCTTTAGGTGGAGCATGTCCATCAATTCTGAGTTGGACATGGCTTTGTAAGTCAGGCAGAGATCACCTCTGAGTAAGCGATATGCCACTGAGTACAGCCGGAGTTTTTCCAGTCCGGCTGCATAGGACATATGTTTGAGGCCAGTAATCCTCTTGGTGAGGCACTTTTGTGGTCTTTCCAGCTGTTGGAAGTGTCTTGTGAGGTACATCCCAAATGGGGCATTGTACTCTATGATGGGTCTGATGAGTGACGAGTAGAGGGGCACTATAACCTCTTTATTTCTAGATGCGAACCCTTTAGTAATTAGATGGGCTACATAGAAGGATTTCCTAACTACTTTGGCAATATGATTATCTACCTGGGTCCCAGATCTCTTATTATCTCCTCTGTATTAAGGGGGCTGCCACCTATGTGGTAATTCATGGGTGTTTTGTTTTTCACAAATGGAATGACTATGCATTTTTTGGCATTTAGCTTGAGACCATGACTTTGACACCAGGTGTCCGTCTCAGTAAGGCTCTTTTGGAGAATGTCCGTGTCAGCTGGAGAGTCAATTATGGCTCCCAGTTTGCAGTCATCGGCGAACTTGATTAGCCATAGTCCTCCTGTGTTTGCCTGTACTTCTGAGAAGTATATGCCAAACAGTAGGGGTCCCAGGACCGAGCCTTGTGGGACACCACTTGTGACTGGTTTAGAGTTGGACCTGGAGCCCGCTATTCTTACCGTGTGAGTTCTGTCTGTAAGCCAGTTGGCAACCCATCTCGTGACATAGGGGTTTATGTTCAGGCTGGTGAGTTTTTCTATAATACCCAACTGGGGAATGGTGTCAAAAGCCTTGGCGAGGTCAAGGTAGGCTGTGTGAACCACCTTCCCCTCATCTATGGCCTTGGTGACTGTCTCGAAGAAGTCAACCAGGTTTAGTAGGCATGATCTGCCCTTAACAAAGCCAAACTGGGTCGGGTCAAGTGTTTGGAGTTTCCCAATGTCTTTGTTAATGAGTTCCATGATGATGCACTCCATTGCCTTGCAGACTAGGCTAGTCAGGCTTATGGGGTGATAGTTACCAGGGTTAGTTGTGGCCCCTCCTTTGTGAAGCAGAATAACCATTGCTGTGCGCCATTCTATGGGCACATAACCTGTGGAGAGGCTGAGGTTGAACAGTGTTTAGGTGGGGGGTTAGTTTGTTCTGTAGTTCGTGCAAGATGCAGCCTGGGACACCATCTGGCCCCATTGACACTGTGCTTTTGGCTTTTGAAAGGGCTGTTTTCACCTGTGCGTCTGTGATTTCCAGGACATTACACTTTTCCAGTATTGTTGTGGGCCCTTTTGGGGGTGAGAGGGGGGTGAAGGTTGCACTGAATCTATCTGCCAGGATGTTGGCAATATCAGTAGGTTCAGTATATTTTGTGCTATTTTGCATCTGAAGAAGTTTTACTATTGTGTAAGACGAAAAGCGCTTTATGTGTCAAATAAAGTCTATCTCTTATCTTTGAACTTGGTTCCTGATTGGATTATTCAAGTACCGTGTGCCTGCAGCAACAAATTTGTTTTTCAGAGATCTGAAGAAGTTTTACTATTGCGTAAGATGAAAAGCGCTTTATGTGTCAAATAAAGTCTATTTCTTATCTTTGAACTTGGTTCCTGATTGGATTATTCAAGTACCGTGTGCCTGCAGCAACAAAGCCGTTTTTCAGCTTTTCTTCTTTTTTCCATGGTTTGTTTTTTGTTTGCACTGATACCTATTTTGCACTAGCTCAGAGCATATGTATGAGTTGCCACTTAGATTCTTGACATAGCTAAAGAAGGCTTTGCGGTTATCTTTCAAATCCTTGGCTATTTGTCTTTCAAAGTTAGCCTTGGATGATTTTATGAGGGACCTTAGTTTCTTACTGATACTGATCAGGGATGTCTTTCCTTCTTGGGATTTGCTTTTTTTTCTGAACTAGTTTCCTCCTTCTATTGTATAGCCTGTTTATGGCAGGGGTCCACCAGACTGCTTTCCTTCTCTTAGGGGAGTGAGTCTTGGTTTTGCTAGGGATGGCACAATCCATGCATCCTTGTAGGTGCTCATAGAGTACATTTGTAAAGGTTCCTGCATCTTGGACACTGTTATCCTTTAGCGTGGGGGCTGTGAAACTTGCCACCTCTGTCTTAAGTAAGGTGAAGTTTGCTATAGAAAAGTTTTTCACTGTGGTTTCCTTGGTTGGAGGTGGTGGTGTGGACATCCAGAGTGATTAGTTTATGGTCTGATCTAACCAGTGACGGGTTGACCTCCGGTGCGGAACACCTGTCGCCCATGTTGGTGATGACCAGGTCCAATATGTTTTCACTTCTGGTAGGGGAGTTTACCAGCTGATCCGGGGCATTTGAGTTGATATATTCCAGGAAGCACTGGACCTGGAATTTGTACTTGAGTAGTTTTCCCAGTTAATGGTATGGTAATTGAAATTGCCCAATATCAGGGTGTTTGGTAGGACCTTCATGTTTTCCAGTGTCTCCAGAAAGGCAGAGTGATGGTCCTGGGTCATGGAGGGTGATCTGTAGCAGGCCACAATTTGCATTGCAGATTTGCCCAATGTTAGTTGCACATGGATGATCTCAGATGTATCATGTTGTGGCACTAACCTGGAGGTGTAGATATCCTTGATGAATATGAGTACACCCCCTCCTTTTGTGTTTTTGTCCATGTTCTGTGGCCAAAATGTGTGGTATGAGTTGTAGCCTGGTAGTGCTGGGGTGCTCTGTGGAGTCTTGAATCAGGTTTCAGTTACTGCACAGATGTCAATGTTCTCCATACTGAGGAGTGCTTCGAGCGTGTGCATTTTGAGATTTAAACTCCTGGCGTTGAGTAGCATAACGTAACCCTCATTTTTTTATTTATCCTGTTTACGGAGGTGGGTTTGACTTTTGAGCCTTGCCTAAAAAAGGCACTATGTGGGCAGCAAGAGCCTTGGCCAGTTTTCGAAAGCCTAGGGGTGACAGGTGCAAGCCGTCTCTTGTGAAGCAATGAGGCTTGTCGAGCATGTCATCCGAGGTTGACAGACACTGGATCCCCTTTGAATGACACCAGAAGCTTAGCCAATTGTTGAAACTGATCATTTTTTTCTTTATACTGCGGTATCATTATTGGTGAGGTCAGGATGCTACTCAGGGTCAGGGTCATACCCGCCTGGGCTACATGATCAGAGAGCTCTTCCATGTCTTTTTTCATGTATCCCAGGGAGGTACATCTCAGGTCATTCACACCAACATGAAAAATGACATAGTTATATTTGTACTTGTTCTGGAGTGATCTGAGTGCTTGTGTTATGTGGCGGATTCTGGCTCCCGACAGGCAGCTAACATTAACCTTCTCCTTGTCCAGCCTAGTGAGTGGGATGTCAGTGTGCCTGACTATAGAGTCACCTATTACTAGTATGTTAGGTATGTTATTTTGCCTTAAGGGCTGTGATTATGAGACACACTGATTTTGTGTTTTATGTGTTGTCTGGTTTGTGACGGGAGGTGCAGGTTTTTTGGGTGTCTGCTTTGGAGGTCTCTGATGCTTTTGCAGGTTTTTATTTATTTTATTAGCCTCTGAGTATGATTTAGTGTATTTATGTATATTTTTTGCCAGTGCTGGTTTAGTATGTCTATGTGAGGCTGGAGGTGTGGTGCAAGTGTTAACCTTCTCCTCATGACTGCCTGTTCCAGTCTTGGTTGGAGAGAGCTTAGCCTCCAATTTAGCTATATAATTGCATATCTCGCATTTGTTAATGTTTTGTGGTAGGAAAGGGTTGTCTGTGTACATGAGGCAGTTGTAACATTGCCTCAGGAAACCCAGGTTCACCAGCTGGACTGGAGAGTATACCTGAAATTGCCCTTTGGTCATGTCTGAATAGTAGGGTGAGCTGCTTAGTCGCTTGGTTGATGAGGGGTGAATAATGAGCCTTGCCCTGCTGGGCACTCAAGTGTCAGGGTATATTAGTGCTTGCTATTAGGTCTGAGCAAGTGCTGGACTGTAGGATGCTTTTTAAGTGCTTAGGTTGAGAGTTAGACTACTTTCAAGAGAAAAACTGAAGAGGAGACTTGGTGGAGCTGGGAATAATTTAGCCCTAGCTAACTGGTGCTGCCCGGACGTGCAAAACCATGCAAATGCAGTTTTCAGTTATGAATGTTCATAGTTACATGTTTGACAATGAATTACTTGATATTCTGTGCTTGGTAACTGTCAGAGAGAAATGTTTAGGACTTGTTTTTCATTCAGGCTGTTTGATGTATGTTTAATCACACAGATGTGAATCAGACATTTGGTCCCATGTCTCCTTATCAACTGTGATGCATGTGTTGGGTTTTCTTTTTAGACATGTAATATCTGATATTTTGCAGTTCCTGAAATTACCTACTACTTGTAATGGACAATGCGTCCACTTGGTCCACAAATTAAAAAGTACTTCTTTCTAAACATCAGTTATAATTATTGCCCACAGACCATTTTCTTCAAACTACAGTCAAGTGATTGTAAATAGCAAAAGATCTCAGTTTACATTGCATGCTGCAATTACTGAGTATCACAGATATCACTTTCAGAGCACAGCTGTAGCTGCTGATGTTATGCCATGACCTGGATGTATTTAGTTGTATTAAGGTTATAGGGCAAGACCTTCTCAATGCTCACTACAGCATGCTATTGTACTCTTAAGAAAAACAATACAGGAAACAATGCAGATTAAAAAAAAAAAAGAGTATGTTTTTGCAATGTATTTGCCAGTGTGTTTGGTACATTTAATTATTATCCATTTCCATAGGGTTGCTGCAGTCATACCTAATACATTGTTTGATGCTTGTAGCTTGAATAACTTGTGGTTCGTGCCTGCATTCACTCACAGTTAACTCGGCTGTGGCGACACCATATTGAAATAAAGTTTTCCTCTTTCTGTAAGAGATGATGTGCCAGATAGCAATGCTATTTTGAAACCTTGTAAAGAGTTTAATCTGCACAAAGACTTTCAGATAATGACACTTGCTAAAAGTCTAGATTATCTAAATAAAGCATTCTCAGTCCATGAGAAAAATAAGTCCAGAGACAAACAGTAATGCACTTGCATGTCTGCAGTCCAGACTGAATTATATAGACTATCACATGTCTCTGTACTTTTTACCCACCACTTCTATCTATGATTTTTTTTGCCCCCACTGCCTACCAATAATCAGTCCTCCCAACCAATTGTCCCATTCGTTACTCATCGCTGGAGCAAGAGTCAGCCGGATGCACCATTATTTACATAGCCATCAGGAGTGGTTTGGCTTTTTCTTACATGATCTTTATCCCTCTACATGAACTCAAAACACCAAGGTGTGTGTGGGTGCAATGGGCTGAACAGAGAGGCCATTCAGTCATTTCTTCAAGGGACATTCTCTGTCCAAGAATTCCTTACAAACCCTGGAAAGCATGTGCAGTGGTTTCCCCAATCCCCAGCAGGGAAATTGCATCAAATTCCTGTGCAAAATCCTCCCACCCCCTTGGAGAGGCAAGTGGGCCATGCTCTTTACTCTTCCCCCACAGTGTCCTGTTCATCTAGTGCCAGGGATGCTAACTGAACCCTGCTCACCTGAGTTGCACCACAGAGCCAGGCTGCTACTCAGAAGCATATATTTCCCCTCAAGAGGCTCTAACACCAGAGTTACTGATCACAGCTAAAGTTTGGAGTTACAGGAGGAAGACCATAAACATGTATGGGGTAGTCACTGCAGTAGTAAATCAGTTTATGCAAGAGACTGTTATTGCTGCTGCTTCAACATCAAAGTGTCATCCATCTGTACCTTACATGTAATGCCCTCCATGACACAGAAATTGTGGACTGCAACTGTGTAAACAGAAGTAGCATGCAAAATTTAGGCAAGATTTGTCACCCTCATAAACAGGTCACTGGGATGTGGGGAGTACCTATTCCTGTCAACACCAAGGTATATCTGGCTTTCAGAATATTAGCTACAGGGACATTTCAGAAATCAACAGGGGATGTAGTGGGTATATCCTAGGTATCTGCTTCCCTGATGCCATGCTATGGCATATAAAAGAGCATATATGTTTTTTTATTTACCAGACAGGAGATAGTCAACTCTTTGCAGACTTTGCAGACTTTTTTTTTTTGGTCCCCTCAGACCTCATCATTACTGGCCCAGCCCCCAGTGCCCCATGTCCATGCTGGTTACACCTATTTGCTGGAACCAGTTATGAATCCTAAGGGCATCCTGGGAGACTTGGCTCATCTGTGCTTTCCTGCAGGGCAGGATTGTTTATGCCCCACCCACTCCCTTTCCCTGCCCCCGACATTCATTGATTACATCTGAGGGCAACCCCCCCCTCTTTGGACCACACATCCCCTTATGGAGTGAATCAATGCGCTCTCTCCTACCTATGATAGGCATCGTCATTCCTTCCCTGTTGCTCCATCTGTTGCCTGAGCTGTTAATCAAAACCAGGTCAGCTGGGCCATAGACATAGCTTTATCCCTGTATGCCACCAGATCAGCCTTCTCCTTGCAGGCTTTTTTGCTGTTTGAATGTTTCTGGAGGTGCCCTGCAGTTCAATCCTGCAACATGCAGGTAAAATATTTGCAATCTGTGCAATGATGCACAACCTTATTATACACAAAGTATAAAAGCAGGGCAAAGGTATCAGGAGGAGGAAATCCCAGACTTAAGAGCAGAGGATGTGCCTGATGAGGAACCTCTGGAGGAGCCAGCAGCAGGGGATGCCTATGCCAGATGGAGGCAGGCACAGTATGCTGTGGCACTGACTAAGGACTAATGTAAGACTATGGTCTAGATTAAAGCATAATACTGAATATTAAAAATGATGCATGCAGGCCTTTACCCAGGCTGTGCTATAACATGCTTAGACTGGCTACACTGTGCATCAGACACAGGCTATCCAAGTGACAAAGTAGTGAGGGTAGGGCACAATTATCATCATATGCGCGGGAGGAGAGGGCCTCAGTGAAAAGTGACATTATGTATTTCAGACCGTGTCCTCTCCCTTCCACAGCAGACTTCCTCACCAAAAATGGAGGTGGACTAGCCAAGAAAAATGCATCTACTGTGATGTGAGGCTGCATAGGAGCAGCTACTTCAGGCAACCTCCGTATGTCACATGTCTGATATTACACATGTGGCCCATGCACCCCTTCAGGTCATCACCTAGACCATGTACTACTCCAAACAGTTCAGCAATGCATGTGGGGGTATATGCCTGTCCCTGTGTTATGGTTTTGCACACATTATATGTAGCTGTCACAGATAGGCACACCTAACTCAGGAAGTGGATGGTCCCCATGGTCTGTTCAGCAACTGGTATGCCATCCCCTAATGTCATCTTTCTGGTCTCTAGAGCTTGAGGTAACCAAGAGAGTTTTGCCACAGATGAAGACATTCTTCCCTTGGTAGATGCGTCTACATCATCCTGCCTATGGGTGTCATCCTTTGTTAGATTTTGGGGTGGGTTGCACAGTCATAAAAGCTGTGCCCATGGTGAAATAAGGTGGATGGGGTGACAATGTGGCCATCACATTACCCAAGCCTATCACCGACCACACCTCTCAACCTCTTAGTGTAAGAAATCTGGATAAAGCCTGATAAAATGGGGGCACAAGGCCTCAAAATAGGGACAGATTTTAAATACTGATCTTATAAACTTAGAAAGTTGCTAGAGTAACAGGGTTTGTGTTAACATACATTTTCTAATTTGTCTGATAATGATTGTTAACATACATTTTCTGAAGGATTTGAAGTCTGAAACTCAAATGTATGTCATTCTTTGGTAACTTCACTCCTCCGTTCATCCTAATGATTTGCCAGAAAACCACAAATTTTATGAGGAACACACCAAAAATATGAGGCAAAAATCTGTACATTTGAGAGGTATGCCACTGACACCATGAATTCTGACTGTGTTGGGATATGACTGCTGTCATCATTAGAGCCTGACCTGCCCTGACATCAGTCATTTTCACATCTAATGTGGATATGCAGAATGCCATGGCACTACACCTGTGAAAACACCCAATAACTGCAGCCCTGTGAATAAACTACAACTACTATAGCAATAACCGACAACGTGGGTGTGGTATATTGAATATGTACCCATGGTCAGTGTGATTTAATCATGATGGCAAATGGATTTGAGGTGGGGACCCATTCATAGAATGGCATAACAAGAATCCATTTCCCATAAACTGGGAGCATACCCTGTGGGTATACCTAAGTTGAGTATTTTTAAGAGAAGTTTAGAGATGTCATGTTTGAAGTTTAGAGATGGCATGTTTGATGCTGTTTATTAAACATCTAGGAATGTTGGTACAGCCCATAGAGGTACTATTTTTAGCCGTAGAGAGTGCAGTTATCATATATTCAATAATAATAAATCATTGGGACAGGAAGGGAGTCTGAAATTTGTGGAACTTCAACAATTGTTTCTGGTGTGAAGATGGCACTGAATTTATTGGCATATATATATTAGTAACTAGACTGATGTAATACAAGTCATTTTTATAATCCAAACAGAAATAAGAAACAGAAAGAGTACTAATAAAACAAAGTTGAAATAAAATCATGTGCAGAAGTAGTAATTAACTCCTAGTCTGTCTCCACACAGGAACAAGGTTAATTAGCACCAAGGTGACAACAAGATCCTCCCAAAAAGAGTAATAAACTAAAAAATAAAAAAAAAAAAATCAGAGAGTTGAAGTGAAGAGTGTGTGTGTGTGTGTGTGTGTGTGTGTGTGTGTGTGTGTGTGTGTGTGTGTGTGTGTGCGCGCGCGTGCGTGTGCATGTGTGTGCGCATGCTTGTGTGTGCTCATGTGTGTGTGAGACTATAGGGGCATAAATCAAGAAAACAGGACCCACTATAGTAACCTTGGAAAATATGTGTTATAAAGAAACATCATAGATAAAAATAGGAGCAAAATAAAAACTGTAATTGTAAGTGTATTAAAAACAAATAAAAAGAAAAGTACTTTCACCCATAGGACTTCATCAGATCACTTTTAAAACTGAGCATCCATAAAATCATACACTAAAAACAGGGTAAAAAACAATCAATAAAATGTGCAGAAAAAATGCCAATGACTATGCATTTGTATATGTTGTAGCAGAACAGAAAGCAAGCAGAAACCATCAAAAATACAGACATAAAAAATGTCCAAGAAAAGTGAAGATAGGAGCAAACATGTCATGTCAAAACCATTAATAAAATAATTTGCTGTCCAGTTTCCTGAGGTGAAGAATGCATTTAATTATACAAGCAGAATTAAGTTCAAGTGGGTTGTAGCCATTAAGTCAAATTGGTAATTCCATCTCCTTCGTTTCAAGAATGGCATTATAGTTCCCCTTGAGTGGATCCATCCTCATCATGTCCAAAATGTGAAAAGTAAATAAAAAGAATGATCGGGTGACTCAGTGCTCTGCTTTACAGGAGGATTCTTGCTTAGTCTATTTCTAATTTCAGATGTGTGTTGGGCTATCCACCTCTTAACCTTAGAAATAGTCTTTCCTACATAAAAATAAAATAAGACTTGGAGCATTGGGCTCTGTAAACAATCTTTTCACTGCCACATTTCCCAGACACCTTGCTGTTATATTTATTACCTGTACTGGGGCAGATGAAAAAAATCTCTGTAACTCATGAACTTACAAAATGTACAGAATGGGGCCCCACATGTAAAGGTACAAAGCCTCTCCATACTGTCCTTGTTGAACGTCTCTTCTAAATGAGACCTAATGTTCCTACCTTTTTTTGAAAACAAAAGAAGGGCCAGGATCCAGAATCTTGCTTACCAGTGTATTACTAGACAAAATGGACCAGTTTTCATAAATTATCTGGGTCTATATTACATATTCGAACGCTTAAATGTTCGAATCGCTAAAGAATGAACTTTAGCAATCGAACATTTAAATGTTCGAATATGTTAAAAAATAAAATTAAAAAAAAAACACAAAGTAAAGGGTTTAAGCAGGGGGGCAAGCCCCTCTGTACCCCCCACACCCCCGCTACTTAAATATACCAACTCCGAGATCGCACTTCAGTGTGCTACAGAGCGGAAATGGAAAATTTCCCATTTCCTACACTGTAGCGCACTCTTGGAGTTGGTATATTTAAGTAGCGGGGGTGTGAGGGGTGCAGGGGGGCTTGCCCCCTGCTTAAAACCTTTAGGTTTTCTTTTTTTTTTTTTTTTGCATAAAACAAAGTCAATAGAGCAAGTGACTAAGGAGTAAGTGCTCCGATGCTGAAAAACAAAGATAAACTCAAACAGAAAGCTCAGAGACACTCCAAGGCTGTGGATGTAAACAAAGTTCTCAGATGAAAACAGTTCCAAGTAGTAAACTCCAATAAATCCAATGGATGAAGTTTGAAATGAAGAAAGATTTATTGTGCAGAGTTAGGTTAGCGCTTTTACCCTGTTGGGCTTCCTTATACCTTTAATACATACAAAAAAGGGGACACAAAGAATATATAGCCACCTAAATATGACATCGCTTCCTACAATTAATTTACTTAAAAACCAAACAGAAAACAAAAAAAGTCATCTCATAAACATGCCCTAAAAATGGAAATAAAAACATACACAAATACATTCATAAATATAAAATGTAAACATAAGTAAGAATACATACTTGAATTCGACTTACAAAAAATAACGCAGTTTTTGAAAAATATTTCAATTTATAAAAAATATATTTAAATATGTTCAAGTTTTATGTAATTTAAAATGTATAAAAGAACATATCTAAGTTCAACATAAAATCTCATCAATAAGGGACATTAGTTATAACAATATAAATTGTGTCATCTGACAGTCAATCTCCTATTTTTCAAAGCTGGCTTAATGGAGACTTTATCATTAAGACCTGGGTTCTGGTTTGCCCTTAGCCTGATGATCCTCTCTGTGTAATTTCTAATGTCTCCACCTCTGGCACTGGGTATGTTCACTTGTAGGACCTGGAGTTTGAAACTATGCTGATCATTAGTGTGTGTGACATGCTTCGAGAGTGCATTGTTAGGAGATTGTATACGTATATTGTACAGGTGTTCCCTAATCCTATCCCTTAGGCGTCTATCAGTTTTTTCTACATAAAATGCAGTGCAGGCTATGCACTTAGCCAGATAAACCACATGTCGTGTATTACAAGTAGCAGTTACTCTAAAATCAAACCGTTGTAGGGTGATGGGATGTGTGAAATGAGATTCTACACAAACAAATTCACAAAAATTGCATTTGTTACATAGTTGTGTACCTATAGATGAATAAAGCTCATTCTGACCACTGAAACCTCTAGGATAGCATAATAGTCTCTGTAAATGTATCTTATTTCTATAGACAAAATTAGTTCAGTACCTACTAGTCCCTTTAACTCAGGATCTGCCATTAAGACTCCCCAATGATTATGAAAGACATTTTTAACTGGGCCAATGTCCTGTGTGTAGTTAAGGGATACTCTGACTGTAGATTTCCAAGTGGTTGGATGCTCTGTTATACCAAGACAGGTGGAATCACTCCTGTCTGAAAAATAAGGTAGTGCAACATTGTCTCTCAACAACTGGGCCCTCTCAATACCTGCATTAATCTCTATCAGAATATAAGACCTGTCTACTAACCTTTCACATAGATGGGATAGTTCCCCCTCAAGCCCTGTCTGTGTTGGGTTCAATCATGATGCACATATGGCCTGCCCCTTCACTATGTTATTAAAAACATGACTAGGATGCATACTCCCCCTATGAAGAAGAGAGTTCTTATAGCAAGGCTTCCTATAAACTCCAGTGTTGAGTAGCCCGTTCATTAACGTCTCTATATATACATCTAAAAAGGATATCCACTGGTCAGATTTCTCCATCGTAAAATTCAAATAATGTGTCAGTGAGTTAATTTCATCATAGAAACCTTGCAATTCAATGTCCGAACCTGTCCACAAAAGAAACAGGTCATCCACAAAATGACTATAAAAGACCACATGCTCAGTGAAACTATCCAAGGCAAATAACTTTTCTTTCTCCTAATCTGCCATGACCAGGTTGGCATAGCTGTTGGTACAAGAAGTGCCCATAGCTACGCCATCCTTCTGGAGGTATATTACTTCATTGAACATAAAGATATTATTTTCTAATACAACCTCAAGTAAAGCACAAATCATATAAAGTTGTGAAAGGGTATAATTACTATTTCCTCTTAAACATCTCTGTATACTTTCTACCCCATCTTGGTTAGGTATAACTGTAAACAGTGACTGGACGTCTAATGTCACAAGGATTAAATTCAAACCTGATGGTAGCGTGGTCACCCTACTGTATAAATTCAGTAAAAACTGTTTGGTATCTTTAAAAATATGTGACAATTGGTCCACTATAGGTCTTAGCTGCTTCTCTATATACAAGGACAGTGGCACAGTGACCCATCCTCTCCCTGTTACAAAAGGTCTCATGGAGGGATTAAGAGAATCTTTATGGACCTTGGGTAGTCCTTGGATAACCGGGATCAGTGGATGTGTTACAGTAAAGAATATATATAGATCATATTCTGTCATTCTGTCCATAAGTAAATCCTCTAGCATATGAAATATCCTCCTAATGTGTGTCTCCACTTTGTCCATGTGTATAGTGGTATAGTACCTTCCTTCACTTAACATCTGTGACATGGTTTCTGTCAAAAGAAAAATATACTTTAAAAATTATCAAAACATGGTAGGTTCAGGTTAAGGCACTTTAATCTTGCAGCAAGGAGACAAAAACGTGCTAATACAGAGTTTGTCTAACCAGAAACAGGAAATACTTTCATTTTTATACATTCTCAAATTAATCCTGTCCTACCATGCTGACATAACAGATTACCAACTTTTTCATCATCATCTGATGACCATCTTTCCCATGAATTTCTGCTGATTTATCAATTTTTATGTGAAACTTCCTGAGGAAAACAACATGGCCTTGGTTACTCTCAGTTAGATACATGTTATGTTACATTCAAGATACTACGGCTAAATCAAGCACAATGCTAGCAGTTCATTTCTCTAATAATCCTTTGTCTACTTTATCTCTAAATGACTACAGCTGCAGAGGTTCCCATCCTCTGGACAAAGCTGTTTGTCTGAAATCATTACATTTATAACATAAGGCATTGTTCATTCATTCACTTCTGACCTAGCAGATAAACACCTGCTTCTCAAGTACATTTCCACAAGGCATAAACAAGAATATTGCTGTGCTAGCAGTTACTAGGTCAGAGGGCAACTTGCAAGTTTCAGAAAGCATACTGCAGTTTTCAAAAAGCATCTTTTTCAGTCTCATATGAAACTCAATTTGTATAAAATACAGTGCATGAAAAATAGAATGAAAAGCGTATTAAAATACTTGATTATTAATTTGGCATTAAGCAAACACATATTAATACATATTTTTCTAACATTTCCCTCCTCTTAATACTCTTTTATTCTATTTTCAAAAAAAGAATAAACAGCTTGCTTCTTTTCCTAACCTCTTCCATTCAGGATTTGCAGTTAAGAAAGTCATTCAGTTTAAACTTTTATGAAAGTGTTTCACATTCTAGCAGCTCTTCAAATTCAGTACTTTGATACATAGTCTTAGATACGGATATATCTATGAATTCTTTAATTAATTTCTTCATGCAGGGGATTCCGCAATAAATACAAACTCCTATTAGGAGTAATCCTACCCCAATAGCAATCAGTATGTTCCTGAAAATGGAGCCCCACCCCCCCAAAGGCATTCTGGAAAAAATCTGTCAGAGGGTTTGGGCCTGGCTTGGTCATGGCCGACACTCGCTGAATCACCTCGAGATGATCGTTAATCTCATGCTGATTGTCAGGAATAAACGCACAGCATTCTTCTTTGATTAAAGCGCAAGTCCCACCTCTCGCCGCTAGGGTGAAGTCAAGAGCCATTCAGTTTTGGAGCACTACAGTTCTCATGGCATTCAGTTCATCAGTTATCAGTTCAAGGGCAGAAAAAGTTGCATTACTCATTACTTCGAGAAGTTTGGACAGTTTTCGCAGCTCCCATATTGATTTAACTCTGCCATGCATAGGTGATATACCTGCCCAGGATATAACAGCATCACTCAGGTCCATATGCACAAGTTTGGTTCCCACATCACGATGGTTTTTCCACCCTGCTTCATTTCGTCCCACTGGATTCTCGGGTTTCTTAACAGTCCTTTTGGTTACGTCTCAAGTATTTTGAATACTTCCCTGAGGCAAAGCTGCAGTGTGACGGATGGCCGGAACCAGGTACCCCAAAAAACAACTGCCAGACCAATTCTCAGGTAACCATTTATATGCTTTTTTACCACACACAAAATAACAGTCTTCTACCTTAGTCATTACTTTGTTACGAAATGATTGCCCTGCATGAAACATTTTCTTATATATTACAGATAACTGTTTAAAAAGTACAGGATTGCGTTGTACCTGGTCAAGAGTCTTATGCATAGATTTCAAAAATGAGTCATAATCTGTACTACAAGATCCACTCAAATCATTTGGTTTTCTATAACATTTATACTGTACTGTAACATTACACTTGCTCCATCCCACTTGGATGGTATCATTTTTATAGAAACATACAATTCCTTTTTGTGTCACAGGCAAATACAGTGCTACTTTATCATGTGCTTTAATAGCAACTGTGTCAAAAAACAGATTTTCCCAGGTCTCATTGACCCCTAGGGGGATAGCAGTCATTAATAAACCCCCGTATGCTGTTGGTATGGCCGTACAGACCCAGCAGTTCAAACATTAAAAGTCTCTGCGTACACAAGTGTAATTGCCTGATAAGTGTTAAAGTTCAGATGCCAGTCTATGTTTGGTTCATTACGTCTAATCAGTTCAACCTTTGTGGCAGGAAAAAGGAATGGCCACAACAAAAAGAACAGTGTGATTAATATTGCAATAAAAACGATCATACAAGTTTTCTGAGGTTGCTCAATGTTTCTACTCACTCTGTACCTGGCCATTTTGTTCTTGTTGTGCGACAGTAACAAAGTTTTTGTCCAGTTCAAAGTTTTTAACCAGTTTACAGTGCGTCAAATGAATCCAGGAAGCTCGCTCTGCGATCTTGACTGCAGTGGGTGTCAACAGTAGTACTTGGTATGGACCTTCCCACTTCGGAGAACTCCAATTCTTTCACTTCACAATCTTCACCCAGACCCAAGTGCCTGGGGCTACTGGTGCTTCCGATTTCGGTTGCTCTTTATCTGAAACAGAATTTAACTGCTAAAGTTTGTTATTCAAAAATCGCCTCATATACCCTGCAAGTGAACTGTCAGCCTCCTGCTCTGTAGACATGAGAGGTTTCCACTGAGGTGTATAATATGCCCTCCCAAACAAAGTTTCAAAAGGAGTTAATCCCTTCGCATTTGGAACAGTTCTCATACTCAACAGTGCCAAAGGCAAACAGTGCACCCAGTTTTTCTGTGTCTCTGCTATCAACTTCCTAAGTTTGTTCTTCAATACCCCATTATGCCTCTCTACTAGCCCTGCAGATTGGGGGTGATAAGCGCAGTGGTTCTTTAACGATATCCCAAAATAGCGACTAAGTTGCTGAATCGTTTGGTTCACGAAATGTGTCCCGTTATCACTATAAATCTTTTCCGGTATACCAAATCTAGGTATAATTTCTTTAGCAAGGACCTTTGCAACAGTAGCTGCATCTGGACTTTTAGTTGGAAACTCTTCTACCCATTTGGAAAACATGTCTATAATGACAAGGAAATATTTCTTATTCTCACATTTATTCAATTCTATGAAATCCATACAAATAGTATGGAATGGATACGGTGGTGTAGGAAAATTCCCTTGCTTAGGCTTCAATGCCCCTTGTGCATGATGCTTGTTACAAACATGGCACAAAAATTTTTGGTATAATTGGTAAATCCATAGGTTGTAAATACTCGATTCACTAACTGTACCATCCCCCCTGTTGAGACATGGCTCTGCCCATGGCTCAACAATGCTGCATATCTAAACAAATTAGATAGCAAAATCGGTTTCTTTTCCTTGGAGATGTACAGTCCCTTTTCGAGGATTGCTCCTCATTTTATCCACTTCTGTTTTTCAATATTTGTAGTAAGTGTCTGCATTGTTTTTAACATTTCTAAATCTAAAGTCTCTGAGGGTTGTAATTCCTCACTCAAAAGAAAAGTTTCTGTGGCTGAGGCTGCCTGTTTTGCAGCTGTATCAGCCCATGCATTACCTTTTAAAATCCTGTCTTGTTGTTTCGTATGAGCTACGCATTTGCAAATAGCTACTTTTTTAGGTAACTGAATTGAATCTAGCAAGTCTAAAATAAATTGCGCATGATTGATCGGTTTACCAGTAGATGTTATCATTCCTCTATTTTTCCACTGCTGCGCAAAAACATGTACAGTAGAAAAAGCATACTGACTGTCAGTATAAATGTTCACTTTCTTACCTTTTGCTAAGGTGCATGCCCTTGTCAAGGCAATCAGTTCTGCCACTTGTGCAGATAAGTTGTGTGTTAAAGATTTTGCTTCTAAAGTTTCAGTATCAGAAACAACTGCATACCCCACTAGGTTCTGTCCTGTAGGACCCCTCCTGCATGAGCCGTCCACATAGTATGTCACCTCGGCATCATCCAAGGGAACATCCGTAAGGTCTTGTCTAGGTAATGTCTTTTGCTCAATCTCCTGCAGGCAGCAGTGCAGTTGATGGATTCAAAGTTGTGCATCGTTCAATTGTCATATGAGGTTGGCTCAACAGTATGGTCATACAGGAAAGATGCCTAGCTGGAGAAAGATATGCTACTTTTTCTTGCAGTAAAATAATTGCGACTGCATGAAGCACTCTCAATGTGAGAGGGTGGAATAGCACTACTGAGGCCGAAGCCTGCACTGCCATTGCAGCTGCAACTACTGCTTGTACACGTAGTGGGGCAGGGATCGTGCCACTGGGTCTAACTGTGATGAATAGTAAGCTATGGGGCATTGTTTGTCCCCATGTTGCTGTGTCAATACTGATGTCATATAACCTTGCTTACAATCTACAGTTTGAATAAACTGCTTGTGATAGTTTGGTAATCCTAGAACTAAGGATGACGCTATCAATTGTTTCAGCTTACAGAAAGCTGCTTCTGCTTCAGGTGTCCATTGTAATAAATCCTGTGCTGCCATCGGCTTTTTAAATATTAAATCGGCCAGTGGAGCAGATTCCAAAGCATAGTTTGGTATCCAACTCCTACAAAAATTAGTAGTTCCCAGGAAGGACATCATTTCCTGTTGGTCTAGGTGCTTGTAAAATTGCTGTTTTTCTATCTTCATCTAATATTCTACCTTCTTTGGATATTACATATCCCAAGTACTTAACTTGTTTTCTCCAAAGCTGTAGCTTGTCTTTGTTTACCTTGTGACCTTGAGTAGCTAAAAATTGTAATAAAGCGATCGTGTCCTCTTTGCATTCTTGCTGGGTGGGGGCTGCCAGCAGGATGTCATCTACATAAAGTAGAATCTGACTACCTTTCGGTGGGATAAATCCCGCCAGGTTGCTTGCCATTTCCTGTGCAAATATTGTTGGACTTTCACAATATCCCTGTGGTAATCTTGTATATGTGTACTGCTTTCCCTGAAATGTAAATGCAAACCAATATTGGCTGTCAGGGTGTATTGGTATCGAGAAAAATGCATTACTAATGTCTACCACTGAAAAATATTTTTGCTCTGGCTTTAAATCATTCAGTAAGGTGTGTGGATCTGGTACCTTTGGTGCCCTGGGTATAACTGCATTATTTACAGCTTGTAAATCTTGGACCATACGCCACTCCCCGTTTGCTTTCCTGACAGGAAATAAGGGTGTATTACATGGTGAATCAGGAGATTCTATTAAGACTCCTTCCTTAAGTAAGGCTGCTATGATAGGCTTAATTCCTACCTCTGCATCCTTTCTCAAGGGATACTGTCTTTTCTGGGGTCTAAATGCTGACTTTGGCGTTATGATAACTGGTCCTGCTGTTCGTATAAGTCCTACATCTGATTTCCCTGCTGACCAGAGAATGTCTGGTATGTCCCACAAGGCTTTTTCCTCTTCTTCCAATAAGAGTAATGCTCAGCTATTCTCACGAGCCTGTGAGTGTACAGTTGGGTGTGTCTGTGTTATCCAATTCAATTTCTGTTTCTGTACTCCTTGTTCGGAGAGCTCTAATTCTGTCTGCTTTTCCCACCTTGTGACTTTTTCACCTAAGTCTGCCCACTTCAAAGTTTTGTTCTTCGTTAAACTAACATGTGGCAGTCGATTAGATTTGTAAAGTGCTAAAAATTCCTGGGGCAATGAACAGCTTGCTACACTGTTCCCCTCTGCATCCCAGTACAAATTTCGCAATACTAGCCTGTTTGCATGGTTCTGAAACAATTCCTGTTCGTAATCTTTATCAGGTCCTGGTCTATTACAGTAATATAGAGTACAATGCAACAAATGCTGTTTGTCAATGTCGAGGGAGGGGGACTTGCTGATGGCTACATTCATCAGTTCTTCGGTTTCTGGACCAGTCGTAACTAAGTCCTGGCTGTACCAATAATATGTTTCACCCTCCGGTCGCACTACAAAAGTATCCATTTGTTGCTGTGCTTCCATACCCTGCATGGTTGGAACTACGGCTATGCCAAATATCTGCATCAAATCTCTACCCAAAAGATTTACTGGGCATTTTGCAGAAACTACAATTTTACTTTTCTGGGTCATTCCTGAAACGGGGTCTGTTATTGTTATGCCATGGGAGAGTGGCTCCCGATACAGCTGTCCATTGGCTGCTTTCACTAATATATAGTCTGGTGATTCTGTATCTTCCGGTAACTTGGAAGGGTGTATCAGGGTCCGTGAAGCCCCTGAGTCACACAAAAATTTAACTTCCCTTCCCTCTACCAGAAGCGTCACTTCCGGTTTCGTGTCTGATAAGTAAAGCTCTAAGCTCAAAAGAGCTAGGTCTAAAATTTCATCTTCTTCTATGTCTGTAAATTCATATACATCCTCTACTCCTTGTGTCACATCCGCTACTCCTGCTATTGTATTTGCATTTACCTTTTCTTGCTTATTCTCTTCCAATGATTCCTGACTATCATATAGTCATTCCTCATCCTCCTTATTTTCTGTAGTCACCTTCTTGTTTAGCCTGCAATCCCTTGCTAAATGTCCTTTTTTTCCGCACTTAAAACATTCACCCTTTTTCTTTTTTTCTTCGAAATCTTCTGATCGTTTGTCAGATTGTTTATTTCCCTGGGTATTTTTCTTACCCTTTCTCCCAGTTTGTACTACAAATACTTCCGACCCATCTTCTGCCGAAAATACTTGAGTTTTCTTTTTCTTTTTACTATTAAAATGTCTTTCTGCATGTCTAGCATATTCAAGTAATGGCTGTAGTCTACTTGTTCGATGATCTACCATATGCTTTGTAATAAAGCTGCTGATGGGAGTTATACTACCCTTCAAGAATGCATTCTTTAACTGTTGTTCATATGAGGAATCTTGTGTCTGGTTTTCTGGTATCTGCATTCCGCAGTGATTATTAAAACGCTCTAACAGTCTAGCATAATATCTATCAACTGTTTCACCTTCCTGTTAAATGCATTGATTAATGCAAGTCCAATCAGCCCTAGGCTTCCACTTTTCAGAGATTCGGTCTGTCAGACCTTTCACTCTGCCATCCAGTTCTGCATTAGTATGTGGGAGTGGTCTAAGTTGTGCGTCATGAGGATTCCAGTCGCCACTGATCATGTGCCAATCTGGACCCACAATTTGTCTAACTACTTTTTCTACTTTCTCTCCATTTAAATGGTAACTTAATCTCATACCCTGTAAGTCTTCTAAAAATTTTCTAAAATTCACTTTTGGGTGGGGAATTCCATCCGTGGCTTTCCAGATATCTTCCGGTGTCCACGGTCTATAAACTAAAAGAGTCGGATCCTGTCCTGCCTGTCCTGCCTGAAGATTCGGTACTTCTATGAGTGGACATATCTCTTCTTCACTCATAGCCTGAGATTTCCTATTTAATTCATTTAATTCAATCTCCCTCCTCAAGTCGCGTGTTCGAGACCTAGTCTCGATAGGATCCCTGACAAACGGTTGTGCTTTTGCAGGGACAGCTGGATATAGCGGAGGTGGATCAGCTCGTCCACTCACTTCATATTCTGATAACGGAAGTGAAGGGGGCGAAGGAGGGGCTGTTGCTATTACCAAGTTATTGTCTTCTTTGTCTAAGAACATTGTCTTTGAATTTTTAATTCTCTGCTCCCTGCGATTTGCTTCCTCAAGCCACCTATGCGCCTGAGGGACATCTAATTGTCTTTGCTTTTTTAGTTGACCTTTTGCGTCTATTTTTAACTGTTTAACAAGTTTCATAAGTGCAAGTTTATCTAAATTACCCTCAAATTTATACTTATCAACCCATTTGGTGTAATACTTAACATTATCGGCATGCTGTAATTGCATATACTTTGCGTCTTCAGTTAGGGGCGTGTCTCGGGAACATTTTGTGCACTGATTTCCCATTGCTGTCTTAGCTAAGCTGTAAATTGTTACGTAACCCTTTCTATCACGTGGTACCACAAGTCTATACCTTTTCACAGTTTATCTAGAATAACTGCCTACCTATTCTGTTTCCCTGATCTATAACAAAAACAGTAACCCCTTTTTCTGTCCCTGATCTGCACATGCAAATCTACCTGACAAAAAAAACAGTTCTGTACTTAGTCCCTGATCTTTAAAACAGAAATAAGGTAATTCCTCCTTACCTGACCCTCCGTGAGTTGATCCACCGGATCGTTGACTCGTCCTCCAATCCCAGATCAGAAACAGTGGCTGGCCTCTTTCGAACGACAATTCAGTTGGAGGTCTTTCAAAACAGAAGAGCTGATTTGGCCTCTTCTCCGTACAGATGCATGCCACCGGGCCCAATTCTGACCTAGGCCTAGAGCGAGAGATATGTTTCCGGTCCGAAGGACCAATCTGTCAAAAGAAAAATATACTTTAAAAATGATCAAAACACGGTAGGTTCAGGTTAAGGCACTTTAATCTTGCAGCAAGGAGACAAAAACGTGCTAATACAGAGTTTGTCTAACCAGAAACAGGAAATACTTTCATTTTTATACATTCTCAAATTAATCCTGTCCTACCATGCTGATGTAACAGATTGCCACCTTTTTCATCATCATCTGATGACCATCTTTCCCATGAATTTCTGCTGATTTATCAATTTTTATGTGAAACTTCCTGAAGAAAACAACATGGCCTTGGTTACTCTCAGTTAGATACATGTTATGTTACATTCAAGATACTACGGCTAAATCAAGCTCAATGCTAGCAGTTCATTTCTCTAATAATCCTTTGTCTACTTTATCTCTAAATTACTACAGCTGCAGAGGTTCCCATCCTCTGGACAAAGCTGTTTGTCTGAAATCATTACATTTATAACATAAGGCATTGTTCATTCATTCACTTCTGACCTAGCAGATAAACACCTGCTTCTCAAGTACATTTCCACAAGGCATAAACAAGAATATTGCTGTGCTAGCAGTTACTAGGTCAGAGGGCAACTTGCAAGTTTCAGAAAGCATACTGCAGTTTTCAAAAAGCATCTTTTTCAGTCTCATATGAAACTCAATTTGTATAAAATACAGTGCATGAAAAATAGAATGAAAAGCGTATTAAAATACTTGATTATTAATTTGGCATTAAGCAAACACATATTAATACATATTTTTCTAACAGTTTCCTCATACTGAATTCTATCAAGTACCACCACCGGTCCCCCCTTGTCTGCAGGTCTAATGACTATTTTGTCATCATTTCTCACTGTATTTAGGGCAGTCCTCTGACTTGGGGTAAAGTTGCCAAACCATTTCTTCTTATTATTCTCACCACTCAATTTGTGTAGATCTTCTTCTACTATTTTAGTGAAAGCATCTAATAAATGGTGCAGTACTGGTACATATATACTAGGTTTCTTATATTTGGGGTTGCTACTAGTATCTAATTGTTGTCCATAGTCTAGCTTAAGCTGTATGTTACGTACAAACAACTTTGTATCAATGACTAGATCAGTTATATTACTCTTACCAGAGGGTATAAATGAAAGCCCCTTGTTAAGGACACTCACTTCATCTGTAATCAGTATTCTGTTTGAGATATTCCAGACTATTGTCTGGGAATTTTTTCCCACATCTTCTTGAGTGTCAAACCCACGTGCTCTTCTCCTGACACCTTTCGTTTCTGCCTGCCCCTGCTTATAGACCTGTTTCTCCTTCCCCTGTAAACCTCGTTGATGGGGAAAGGGATATGCTCACTGGTTCTATCTGACTGCCTGTTGTTGTCATCTGAGAACTTTATTTACATCCACAGTGTGCTTTCTGTTTGAGTTTTTCTTTTTTTTTCTTTTTTTTAAATTTTTTGACATATTCGAACATTTAAATGTTCAATCGCTAAAGTTAGTTCTTTAGCGATTTGAACATTTAAGCGTTCAAATATGTAATATAGACCCAATTATCCTTTTAATCAAATGAGCATCTTTCCTGAAAGTTAAGGTCATACTTCTTTTCAGTTTCTCTTTCCTTTGGTAAGTGTAGGGACTTCTAAAATCATGTAAAAAACTTCTTTACATGTGTAAATGTACACTTTGACACAGATCTGCTTATATAAGAGAACGTGGAAACAGACAGCAACGATTTGGGATGCCGTACTGGGGAAAGGTTAGGAAGAAGGAGGCGTAAGAACAGTGAGGAAACCCTGCAAGTCCAAGCAGGAATAAAAAGTTGAAAAGAAATGCTGTGGGAGATAATTTCCAGAGTTTATTCTCCAGTTTTGATGATGAGATTGAACACACTATGATGTCACGACAAACTGGTGTACCTAGGGGTCTCTCTGATGAGAAAAGCTGTTAAACCAGTATTAAGTACTGACAATGAGACAATATCTGTTTCTAGTTAAGTGGATGTAAGCTTTCTGATATTGTTCAAGCACTACATAAGCTTCGACCAGGCAAGAGATAATTTAACCTGGTTATTATTCATGCAGGCATCAATGATTTATCATTCATTCCATCACATCACATGTATAACAGCATTTATGTTATTTACAATATGTCCAAAAGGCACACTGCAAACATTTATTTTACTAAGAGTTTGCCCTCATTGTCTCTGTCTGATTAGCAGTATATAAAGGCTCTCTTATTTAGTAAATTTTATCTAGTTGTTCTTTTGACTAGGTTAGTCCCAATAGGCCAGTGTCCTATTTTCAGGGGGAGACATAATTTAGTATTCATACTGATTTAGGAAAAATCTGGTTAGGGTGCTTCCTCAACTCCTTTTAAATATGTGCCATGGAATCTTTTACATCCATCTTAGCTACAACCAACTCAACAGATGGGAATCTTGGTTTAACATCTTATCCAAAGCACGGCACACTCTGGAGTGCAACACCCCTCTTATGCTACACTGCAGTGTTAGTACTAAGAAATTAATCAAAGTGCCTGTTGTAGGAGTAGAATCAACAGACTTCTGCTTTTCCAGCTTCATAGGTGAGCGTGTTACCTGATGAGCCACTGGTGCTGCTGTGGTTATGGGACTTTTGTAACACGAGTGAGCTGGATCTTGTAAGAGCCTGGGAAGACTTTCACGAAAAGTGTTGTTGGTGTTTGAGAGGGCAGGTTTCGTTTCAGTTATCAGTGTGGCAAACTTCTGAGTAATAAACATGAGGATATTGTAACTGATTTTTTAGGTATCAGTTACCACTTAAAAGCAAATAGAAGGTTGCTGTGGAGGAATATATAAATAAAGATGTATTATACACATACCTGCAGACCAACAAATAAAACTGATGAGTTGCAGGCTGTACGTCATGAACAAAAATATTATAATCACTAAGCTATGGCAGACCGTGTGGGTTTTTACCCTTGGTTAAATGAAATACAGATGTTTGATATGGTGGAGTGGTTATTTTTGCAGTGAATAACCATCTATCTAGATTATTATTAGTGGATTATTCTGTGGAAATTATTTTATTGGAACTAAATGCAGATCAAGAAAATAATACAGTAAGGCTTATGGTGTGTTACAAAAGTCCCAGTCTTCCTGCATTAGACCAGCTGGAATATGTCACCTAGAGCAAAGCATGAACTATGAAAACCTGCTTTTATTAGGAGAGTTTAATTTTCACAGCGTAAATTGGAAAAATGGTACTCAGTCTGCAGTTACTGAGGAAGAATTCTATGATCTTTTGTTATTAAAAAATGCAAAGATGATTGATTTTACTACTAAAGAGAAAAACATTCTAGATATACTACTAACAAATATCTCAATGAAGGTAGTTAATACTGAGAAATTAAATCCTCTAGGAGATTCTGGATTTATAGCCTTTCATTTCTCTGAACTGAATGACCGGGCAATACTACAATATATTACGTTTTTTTTTGATAGATGAAGCCCATACTGTGAGGAATTCAGAGCAAAGGTCAACTAATATGGGAATTCAATAGAAAATATAGATAATGTTGAACTGCTGCGTGATAGGTTTGAAGATAGTTGTGCATATCATGTAAATAATTGTAGGAAGGTGGTTGTAAGTAAAAATGATAATTTTACTCCCCCCATGGTAGAAACAAAAATCACTTAAAACTTTTGAGAAGCAAATGGAGGAAATTTAGTATTTTAAGGAAATATAATACACCATTCACAAGGAAGACATATAACTTAGTAAAAAAAATAAAAAATGTTACGAACAGCTAAGAGTTAGTATGAAAGAAGACATTATGGAGTTAGAAGAAGCAAGACATTCTTTCATTCATACATAGCTACAAAGGATCTGTCAGCTGTGACAGGCCAGTGATCACAAAGGGAAGGTAATATGAGTGGGCTAAGTTATCAAATATGTGTAATTCATATTTTGCTTATGTTTGTAAATAGGCTGAATAAAGCAATCCATCTGTGAAGCCTACAGACTTTGTCTCTTTGTCAGAATGTATGGTAGATTTACTAGTTAAATCATTTGTTAGAAAAAAAAAAAGATTTTAGCCCAGGTCCAGACAACATTGCCTGCTGTTCTTAGGTTGAAATATCAAATGAATTAGCCATTAGTTTCCCCTCTTTGCATAACTTTCTATTACCCTTTAGTGTAATTTCCAAGAAATGGAAACTGGCCAATATGGTGCCGATAAATAAAGAGGATACTTCAGACAAGATTAGCAGTGACAGGACCATTAGTTCCATTTCTCTGATTTGCAAATGTTATAACAAATGTCTATATGTTATTATTATAGGTAATAACACAGCAAGATAACATGGATTTACTAAGAATAGGTTATCTGTTACAAACCTGTAGGATTTTTTGATAATATTATAAGGGCCATGAATTTTGGTATAGAGGCTGCTGTTGGCTATCTTGACATGTCAAAGTTCTTTGACAGTATTCTCCATTTTATTATCATTAGATCCCTGCAACAACTATCAATAAACTGTTATGTGATCATATAGTGTCCCTGTTTGAGGGACAGATATCAGAGAGTTAAGATCAATAACTGCTATTCCGAATGGGAGGTAGTTTATATAGGAATCCACAGGGGTCTGTTTAGGTCTGCATTTATTTAATTTGGTCTCTTCACTCTTTCTAATATTTGATAAATACTGGGTTACCAAATAAGCAGACAAAATAAAAGTCTTCTTTACTAGTTGTGGTGGTATAGATAAACTGGTTTATATCTCACACAGGTACATAACTGGTTGAGAGATCGTGGGTTACAGAATAATACTGACAAATGTGATATTTTGAATTTTAAGTCAAGGTCCTAGTCCATTTATACTTGAGTAGCATTTTAGTACCAGTAAAATAGACAGGACTGGTACACCCAGCCAAAATGCTCCGTAGAGGTAGGAAATGCACCAGAAAATAGTATCTCTTTGCCTTGTCAGTCAGCCAGCGTCCCATTGAATCAGGGGTTACTGGCTGAAAATTAGAACTGTAAAGTCATGTATCTCTTTTCTGTGAATCCCAGCCAGGGAATTAATGATTTCATATTAAAGAATGTCCTGCTTTAAAAAATAGTTGTGATTATAACCTCTGGCACTAAATGCTTGAAACACTTTCTTAAGACTGATGTCAGACAAATAGGCCAGTCATCTGCAATCAAATTTTGATTGTCTCTCTTTATGGAGACTACATAAGCTTTTATCCAGAACTCGAGTACATAATCTTCAGTTACAATCTTCTGAAAAAGAAATGTCAACGCATGTATAATTTCATTCCTAATTTTGCAGATGAGAATACCTGGGAGTTCAGCAAGACCAAAACAGCAAGTGGACTCTGTCTTGGACAGTGTCTCCTTAATATTTTCCTCACGTATATGCCAATCACAATTTGTTACCTCACCACAAATATCACAAGTACAGCCGCAGTGGTACAGCGGTAGCGTTGTTGCCTCACAGCAAGAGGTTCTCCTGTTCGATTCTCGGCTGGAGTGCCTTCTGTATGGAGTTTGCATGTCTTCCCCGTGGTCGAGTGGACTCCGAAAGACATGCGTGAATGGGTGTGCCTTCACTGAAGGTTGAGCATTGGGCTGGCAACTCAGCACCATAAAAATCGACTGCCAATCATTAGAGGACCGGAGTTCTGCTGTGGTGACCCCTAACCAGGAAAAGCCGAAAAGACAAACAACAAACAACCACAGATATCACAAGTAATGTCACAGCTGAAAAATTCTGATTATTTCCTGAAAATATATATCAACTCTGCCCAGAAAGAAACTCATTTATAGTCAGTTAATAATGCTATATCAATAGCTGTTACTCTATCATTGTTAAAAAATAAAAATAGAAGTTCCCAGGATATGAATGTTTTCTGCTAATCTGACTTTATGATAACTTCTGCTTTTCCTGGTTCCTTTCAAAACAGGAGTATGAATATCCAACTTCCTTCTTTTATGTGCATCAGTTTTAAACAATGTGTGTCTTATCTAATGTTTCTTTTCAAATTTAATTTTTGAAAGTTTGTTTCCCTCAGGAAGGATCAACATCTATTCAGCTTTACAGAAGGTACAAATGTATATTCTAAGAAATGCAGTTACTTATAAAACAAAGGCCAGAATTCTCCAGTATATTTCTCCTACATTTCTGAGCATTATTTCCAATTTGTAAGTTCATGACAAATGCCATCACAATTCTCCTGCTACAATTTTTAACAAATATTTTTGAGGCACTCATTGGTCTTCAATACATTTTTAAGCAAAACACTGTCACGGTCTAGGAACCCAAGTGATAAATACAATCTTATATGGTGAACCAATATTGTATGAAATAGTTTTTTAAAGTCTTAAAATTAAGTTGATTATATGTAACAGGTTGCTCAAACATAGCCCCTATCACAGTAGATTTACACACCTTATAATTGCCACAAGATGTAGTGTCCTTTCACTCTTGTATGCCCTTCAAACTGCTTCTCATGCACCTTATTGTGTCACAATTATCTTTAAAGCTTTATTTTTTAGTAGTAAAGAAGGTTTATCACCAAACAATTTCTGAACCTGTTGATTTTTTTCTGCAAATTAAAACAGATGCTCAAAGAGAACAGTTATGCTTGCAGTAAACCTTTTCAATTCATAGACAGTTTTAACATGGTGTTTTTGCCCAAAGACATGAAGCATCACAACATCAGGCTGTCTCAGTGGCCATTCTATATGCTAATGTCTGTGTGTGTGTGTGTGTGTGTGTGTGTGTGTGTGTGTGTGTGTGTGTGTGTGTGTGTGTGTGTGTGTGTGTGTGTGTGTGTGTGTTTTGGAGGGGCTGCCATATTTCCACACACACCCAGACTAAGGGACAAAGACAGCAACATTGGGTAAAACACTAGACATCAGGGATAACTGTTAAAAGTCATGCCTGTGATCCACTTAGAATGGGGGACCTGGGGGCCACTAAACACCAGGAATAACTTTTTGCACATCCCATACCTTAATGGCACTTAAAACTTAATGAGAATATGGGGAACCACTAGACACCAGGGATTACCTTTACTCCTTGTGTCTTAATGGTACTTAAACATCACAGGAATTGGTCGGGGGGGTGACCACTGATTACCACAGTTATCATGCATGCACTAAAGGATATGATATGTTAAACTCTAATGTCAGCCATTAATGACTAACTGAAATCTTTCATGCTTTATAAGACAGGAAAAGGAGACATTGGAGATGTTCAGACTACACAGGGACAGGCACGAGGTCTGTGTGTGTGGGGGGTGTTTATTGTGTTTGGGAGAGTAAATGAGGGGAGTGCCTCTGCTTTCACAATGCTTCCTCAACACCGTTAACTAGCCTAGGAAGTGCTGATCTGCACTTTGTGGCAACTAATGCAATTCAGAGACATGCAAACTAGCATATAATGAGGTCTTTCCTCACTGTGATTAATAAGTCTCTGAATTGTAAATTGTCACATCAAAAAGGTGATGACCCATGACTGGAACAGTAATCAAGGAGCCACAATCCTCACCACTGGCACCTGTGGGGGGATGTTCACTTGGAGGATAACAGGTGCATACACAGTATTTCCAGATGCAGCTCTCTGCATCAAGTGCAATTTCTCTTAAGAACACACAGAGACTACAGTCAGTCCGAGGCTAGTTCCTCTCTCTTTCTCCAGATCCTCAATAAGACTCCCACTGGCACAGCTATAAAGTTGAGTCCTTAGCCAGGGTTCTAAGCCAAGTCCTCCAGCACTGTCTCTGTCTGACCAGTTCTTCATGTCCCTGCCCAAGTAGCTGACACACACACTCTTTGAGATTTGATTTGCACATACACACACACACACACACACACACACACACACACACACACACACACACACACACACACACACACACACACACACACACACACACACACACACACACACACACACACACACACACACCTGGGCAAACCTGATAAAGTTTTACTAGCTATGCCCAGTTTTGCCCAGACTATATGGTAGTTACCACCACCACCAGAACCCCTCACTAGCTACCTTAAGGCTCTTCCAAGGGTACCCAATGTACTGAGTGAAATTAATATTAATACAAATGGTAGTTTGACCAAGAGCAAGGCTGTTAGGAGTGGCCCACACAGTGCCAACAAATAAATATGCAAGTACTCTCAAAACTTAAATATCTCTACAAAGATCAGCCACACAGAAAGGTTTAAATATATGTAATAATAATAAAAGAGCAAAAAAATATTAAGTATATATTCACAATGATATCAGAGTTTAAAACCACAGGAAATATTTAAAATAACATTGCAGGAGAGGCACAGACAAATAAAGAAAAACAATATCTAAACTAAGCTTCACTATTCCTGATTGAATTTAAGAGAATTATACTATTCCCTAATAACATACTAAATAGAGCAGGGCACATGATGTGGTGAGTGGTCCTTATTGTTGCTGTCAGGCCCAAGACAGATACAGAATGCTCTGTCTCATTTAGAGACCTCAAAAATAATATCTAAAATATTACTGCTGGGATAGCTTGCAGAATGACATCATTTCTGGTCATCTGACTTCTAGTTCCCATGCAAAACCCCCATTGCTGGAACCTGGCAGGACGTAGCACCTACCTGTAAAAATACACACACAAGGCCTTTTGCTCAGATCTTTGGCAGGTGCTGGAAGTTTTAAAACAACTGCATACATCTATGCTTCCAGAGTAGTGATTAGTTCACCCCAAAGACAATACAGAAAGCTTCCTGATACAGACTTTGTTTCTCTGACTGCATTGAAACCTGTGAGATAGCTTCTTTATAGCATAGCCTATAAAGTGATTTAATTTCACATATTCTTCTTTAGTTTGTTGGATTGAGGTTAACCCTCCCATTTCCTCTGTTAAAACATACATTTAAACAGTTACAATAGTGCATGCACATTTTTGTTCTCTCCAGTAAGGCACATTGTGCATACATTTGAAACACAAGCACTTTACAAATACCTTTTCAACACAAACAACTGTACAAATCAGTTTGATTTACACATGACATACAGTTCTAATACATTTGTAACCCCAGCATCTTGTATGAATCAATTTGATATTCACAAATGACATATAATTATTTACAAAATTCCAGCTAGCTGTGCTGGCAGTACCTCCTTTCATCACAAAGAACACAGGGACTTTTATCGCTGGCCTGTGCTGGGGATTTTAATGAATTCTCAGGAAGATTTCCTTTGATTGGTCAATTTGTTTTGCACTAATTTAGCTGGTTACATATATTGTTAATTTAGAAAATGTTTATATTAGTATAAGTATGTAAGAATAACTTAATTTGAAGAATCTCTATATGTTGAATGGGCGTTTACCCTTTTAATATGACTTAACAGTAGCCACCACCAGAGCAGAACATGACACTCTCTGAGGTAAAATAAAAAAAAACTTTTAATGAACAAAAGTTAAGCACTTTCATCTGAAGAACTCAGGACTTCATCAGAAATAATAGAATCAGAACTAAAGGAGGCAAGCTACACAAAAACCAGCTGGCAATCAAAGGAATAGGAATACAGCTCTCTCCAGTATATCTTGTAAAAGTCATTTATTTGAATATGAGAGGTCATTATCTTATACAGAAAATTGCAGTGGCACTGGGTATTATAAAAAGCAGATTTGGAGGCAATAAATGCAAAGAGAACTATGTGGTAGATAATTCAAAACCTGAGGTATTAACGGAAGGGAAAAATTAGAACTTGACACAAGAAAATGATATTTATTACAAAGAGATTTTAAAATATAAAGGTCTGCATTCCGCTCTGACCTTCATGCCCATCTCATATATGTTCTGCACAACACTTCAAGCTATGAGAACCATGGTTGTATATGGAGCTCTGCATTATGAAGAGACTAAGGTGAATACTTAAGCATTAACAAAGACACGCTGGATGCTCTGTTGACCAGTTTAGGCTTCATGAACATTATGCTGTTTATCACACAGAAATCCCCTATACAGGGTTAGAACTCCTGTCCAGGAAGATCTCTTCTGTGTCTGTCTAGCTTTGCTCTTTCTAGTGGCTAACAGCCCGAGTACTGTAGCTTGCCTTTCCATACAATGGAGCCCTTTTTTGAGGAGTGTGAGTTAGCCATTCAGTTCTTTACAACAAAATTAGCATCATTATGGATAGTTCCATCCCTTACAATAAGCTCAATAAGTTTCCATTTACTGCAAGGAGTCTCTGGCTTGGACCTGGTGTAGTTTTCATTTTATTAACCATCTTAAACTGTCTTCTTTAATGTCAGATATGTGACCTTTTATTTGCAAGCTGGATCCAGGCCCAGCTTGATTGACTATGAACTGTAATGATCCACTTGGACCAGTGATTTACCTTATTGTCTCTGATTATTTAATTACTGGGGGACTTTCCATCTGATTTAAAGAAGACTTTATTCACCCTTATTCTAAAGAAGTATAACTTATATATTAATCATTTGGCTAATTGCTACCCAGTTCTATCATTCCTTTATAGGTAATATTGATTATTGATGGTGTTTATTCAGAAATTGAATTAATTCTCAAAAAATGCTACACTCATGGCATTCCAGTCTGGTTCATGCATCAGATATATCACTGAGATGACCCTGAAATGGTTCTCTAATTACCCCCACATTGTGAGGGATTAATTGTATTATTTTCATCTTCATTGATTTCTGTTTGGTAGGGTAAATCACAGCACTCTTATTGATGGCTAATAATCTACTGTGGAGTTACAGAAGCTGTTCTGAGATGGTTTGTCTCCTGTCTCTTTGGATGTACTCAACTGATTGACTTTGGGATAAATTCCTCAACTTCTTCTCCCATCAGATTTGGAGATCCACAGGATTTCATTCTGAGCCCTTTGCTGTTCTCAGTGTATAGGTCTTCATTATCAGGTTTACCTCTCCTTCCCTCAATACAATTTGCCTTCTGTAGATTTGTTAGGAGACAACTTGGAATGTACCCAGAACTGCACAACTGTCAATCATCTCAGGCTTAACATGGCCAAAGCAATTCCTATGGCTTCTCATACCACCTCAGAGACTCCAGTTGTCCAGCCTTAAATCCGACATAATTTATAATGGTGATGGCTTGTTTTTTGTTAAGAAGTTTAAAGCACACACGCACATGTGTCTGTCTATATGTATGTGTTGTATAATCTTGGTGTGTTTACTGATGACAGACTGACACGTAGAGACAATGTATCATCCATTATAGAAACATCTTGTTTTTATCTTCACAACATCTCTCATATTAAGCTTTCCCTTCTTCCAGAAAACCAGTTGGTGATTTTGTTTGCTTTTGGTGTATTTTTGTCTTGATTACTGTAACATGCTAACAGTGATCATGATTTTTTTGCAGTTAGTTCAGAATTCCACAACTTAATTATTTACAGGTACACCAAATTATAGTTCAGAATTCCACAACTCATTCACTTACAGGAACACCACATTCCCTCTGTAATACTCTCATTGTGTACAGCCCACTATGGTTATCAATTCGATCTCATATCCCCTGCAAAGATCTGCTGTTGGTTTATTTATCCCAACACAATTTTAGTCCTCTGTATCTTAAGAAGCTCTTGGCCCCTATCCTTCATCTAGCCCTCTACATTCATCTTTCACAGGGTTTCTGGAGGTGCCAGAGTATTGTCAGAGACATCCAGTATTTCATCTTTTTGTTATTGTCTTCCACATCTCTAGAAACTTCTGATCTACTGGTTTAGAGGTCCTTTAAGAGACATTTCTTTACTTTGACATATGATGTTGATTAATAACAGCATGAACATATTTGCTGTGTTACCAACATTACACATTTTTGTCGTTCTTATAATTCATAAGTTCATTGGTCTGTACTAGGCTAACAGCCACAAGGGCCTTTTTAATCCTAACTATGCATCCCACATCTCTGACATGTTCTGGTGCTTTTGATAAGTGCAAGCAGGGGCGTGGAAGATAAAACATTTATAAGCAGGGGCCTGGGAGATGAACCATTTACAGGTTTCCTGTGTTCATTAGAGGCATAGGTGCCACACCAGAGATGCATTTCCTGTTCTCCATCCAATTGTCCAAGTTACAGTTGAATTGGGTTAAGGAGGAATTCTGCTTCACATGGATGGGGAGCCTGTTCCCCGAAAGGGGTAGTCTCTGAGATACATTACTGTCTCTCTAGCAGGTCCTACTTATATCACAGATAAGGTTCAAATATTTGGATCAGGAAATTCTGATGCTGTTTGTTTTTTGGACATGTAGGAGGTCCATCAGGGTGGGGTCTGACAATGCCTTGTATGTCAGGCATAGCTCTCCCCTCAACAGCCTGTAGGAGGCAGATTACAGGATAAGGCCTTGAGGACGTCTGCATAGGACAAGTGTTTGTATCATTGTTGCTTTTATTGGGATGTTGTTTTTATATGTTTTAATTATCTTGTGCTTGTGGCAAACACATCAGTAAACCTGAATACAAACTTTTACTATAACAAGTGTGATGACTTGCCAGCAAAGCACATGGAAAGCTTAACAATAAAGTGCTGCAAAAAGAAATTAAATTATTGTCAGATTTTGAGGAGTGGAAATGTTTTGATTCCTTTCTAAAGAGCAATAAGAACCATCTTACCTGCTATTCAAGAGAATCACAAATGCTAGTATTTGGTGTTTATTCATAGGGATAACAAAGATTCTCATTATGAGCAACTGCCTCTATACAGTGTCCATTTTTGGAAAGAATATGTTCCTACAGAAACAGTAAAAGAAAAATAAATCTTTATTACCAGGAACATGATTCTATGAAAGTGATTCATTTAACCCTGTTGGTTTAAATAATCTGTCCTGATGTTTTCTCCATTTGGACTACAATAGACTGGTTAAGGAAAAGCTTCTTTGAGTGGACTTTTGGTTGTAAATGCTACTGATTTAGATGTTCTGAAACAAGGGTGGAATACTGTAGTTTATGTTTACTAGTCTGATTTGGAAAGAGGGGTACAAACTGTCCAATATTCTTTTGTGGATCTACATACTCATCTTTAAAACCATTTGGAAGTTATGAATATGAAAACTTATCAGAGACATTCCACCAGAATAAGGCAACAGGAATAACCACAGAAAGGCATACAAGAAAAGAAATTAAGAAGCATGTCAGAAGGGAACCAAGGATGAAACTGGAGGTAGTACAGTATACTTAACACAAGATAAAAAGGCTGTTCAAATACAGGAGGTGATAAAATATTATAAAAGTGCAATCAATAGTATTTCTAGTCATTTGCTAAAATGAACATTCTTTACAGTTTTTTGGTTATAGCAGAGTAATCTCTGAATTGGTATAGTTTACTAGAAAAAAAATAACACAACTGATTTTTGGGTTGAAATGAAAATAGAAGAGAGTTAAAAAAAGTCTCCACAATTATAATTTCTGAATATCCACTCACTATTAAATTGAATCCACCTATGAACAAAAAAAACTAAATTCTGAATAACGTGTTTGTAAAATGCATGTATAACTGCTCACAGGGTGAAAAGGTATCACCACACTCTTTAAAGAAAAAAAAATAACAGTCAACAGGTATGGATATTATGGACATGAAGATATGCATTATTAAATAGTACAACATATTCAAGAATGAGATGCTATGTATGTTTTCAAACATCTCACAGATATTATTTAGTGGTGTTTATTAATTAATTACTGATCCTCCATATATGATTATAGTTTGCCTGTAGAAAAAGCCCATAAATGGAATTAATTATTGCAAGCTCAAAATATATAAATGTGGGATGTGTGGCCAGGATGCTGACAGGTGAACAGCACATTTTCTTAGCTCTGCTATGTAGGCAATATTTCTGACAGAAAATTTTAAAAATTGGAACTTCTAGACTTCTTAACCTCATCGACTAACCCCTACTACAGTCTTTGGAAGTCTACATTGGATTACTTTATTTTAATTTTTAAAATTATCTCTCAAAATTAAGCAGAAAGGGCTCTGATTTCCCCTCAGAATGAGTTATTCAAAGAACACTTTACAGGACCAGGTAATGAAGAAGGAACTACAAACTTTATTATCTACTATGTAGGATCTATCTTAGAATTTGACAAAATGGACAATAAACTTGATTCTTTTAAAGAAAAATTCACAAAACAAATGGCGCAGTTACAAGAATTAATAATGCAACATAAGACTCAGATTGCTCGCATATAAGAGACATCAAATGACATGGAAGGCAGACTCACTGAGCAAGCACATCAGCTTGATTTTCTTTCAAAACAAAATACTATGTTATTAAACAAACTAGATGACCTAGAAAATAGGTCAAGAGCAAACAACCTGCGTATTTATGGGCTACCAGAAAAGACTGAAGGAGACAATATGGTAAATTTTCTCACACCCTAGCTTCCAAATGTTCTAAATGTACCCGAGTCTCTTTATCATGCAATTGAAAGAGCCCATAGGTCACTGGCAGTGCCTTCATCTTCTAGTAAAGCAAATAAAAGTCCGAGATCAATAATAGTAAGATTTATTTCTTCTCAGGACAAAGAATCGGTGCTGAAAATTGTGTAGTCAAACTCTCCT
This sequence comes from Protopterus annectens, assembly GCF_019279795.1. Taxonomy (NCBI): domain Eukaryota; kingdom Metazoa; phylum Chordata; order Ceratodontiformes; family Protopteridae; genus Protopterus; species Protopterus annectens. The sequence continues at coordinate 673,922,387 of NC_056735.1, forward strand.
GTCAAATTTAAAGACAATATAATAAGATTTGACAATGACTACTCATCAGAGGTAATCTCTAAAATAAAGGAATGTTTAATTTTAATATATGAATTAAATAAGAAGAGACAATTCAAGGTTCATTTACTGTTCCCTGCAAGGCTTAAAATCTTTTTTTCTAGACAGTGACAAAACTTTTAATACTTTGGCTGCAGCTGTGTCTTTCTTAACATCTAACAAAATCTAACAAATCAAAATCTAACAAATCAAACAGAAGAAATGAACTGGACTGTTTTTCGTTAAAACATCAAGCAGAGTGGAAGGAATGGAAAAAAGGCAGATGAAAAGAAGAAGAGATTAAATAACAAGTAATGTTTAATTAATTGTTTTGCATATTTTTGCCTTTTATAGCACACCCAAAATATTCAAAGGGAATCAAATCTCAATTAAATGGCAAATCTATGAAGTTTCCTAACATATACGACAAAAATAAATGTTTTTAATTAAAAGACTACAATTCTAAGAGGGAAAAGGTAAAGACATTTTATTCTTGTTTATTTACTTTCAATGTTACAACATGACATATAGATAATGCTTGAACTAGTAACCTGCAGATAACTAATATAGCTCAAAGAAAAGCAAATAATAATAGTATAATACATGAAACAAAACAATGATTTGTCTACTTACACTTCCTGAGAGTTTATTTTATTATCATAGTTTCAAACAACTTTCAAAATAAAAAAAGCAAAGAAATAAACTAAAAGAAAATGACTTCTGAGTAACACATCACACTTTATGTTCTTTAATGTAGTATAGACATAGATAAATATTTACAGCTTAAAGAAAGCAGTTAAATGAGCACTTAAATTGTTTATTTCAGTATACAGAATTAATATAGGTTTCTTAAGAAGTTCTAAGCTTTATAAAAATATATATGTACTTGTGTTTCAGAAGTTTCTCTGTGAATGTTTCATGGCTTAAACTGCTTCAATGGTTGGTGTACATCTAAAACATGATAAGGAGTGCTTTTTTTGTAGTTAACAAGATATAATATAGTTAAACTAAAATGTGTTTCTAGTAAATGTAAACGTCTTTTAAATGTACAGAGACTTGTTTGGCTTTTACAAAGTCACTTAGAAGAGGGAAAAGCTCTTAAACACTCGACAAGCATGGAGCATGTTTAAAACTTTTCAAATTGTTTACTTACTTATTCCTCAGCTTCCTGCCAAGGTTGTGAGTGAATAGCTTGTTTTCTTGTTCCCTGGATAGATTTTTTCCATTATTAATCTATTTAGACACTGAAAACTCCTTTGCAACCATGGAAATGCTCAAAGACAAAAGTAAACGGCTCTGGCATGATGTAAGCACTCTGGTTAAAATTAGAAAATGAGCTGTTTGAATTTTTCAGCTTCTTCAAGGGATATTTTCCTAAAAATATGTAAAACTATATTAATTGAATTATAGTAAAAGTGATGATAGATTTATTAACAAATAATTTAGTAAACTTATAAAAGAGATACAGTATGTTTGATTTTAATTGAAATAGTCAGAAGATTGCTGTAAATGGATGACATACAATAAAGAGAATGATGTAAAACAGATAGTCCTACTATACTCTATAACAATGGCCGCTTCATTGAGTTCAATTATATAAATGGAACTTTGTTATGCATTTTACAAGTCTGCACTGGTCCACTGTTTAATTACATTAATCTGAAGGACAAATATTAGTTCATCTTTACTAAAATAAGTTTGGTTAAAGGACAACTGTTGAATATTATAAGTAAATGCTAAAAGTCACAGTAATTTGAATTATTTTGATGTCAAAATAATATGATTAGTATAGTAATATGACTATGTTTAAAGTATTCTCTTGGACTTGAACTCAAAGATTGTGAAAAAATATTTTATATGAAAAAAATATAAGATATAGTAAGCTTTCTGTTAGATATAATGTTTAGATAGTTGGGCTAAGAAATGACTCATGGAAGGAGTGTTTAAGGGTATGCTTGAATGGCTAGTCTATTCAAAGCTGGGGTTTGTTTCCCCATTGGAGGGTTAGTTTGTTTTTTTTATCTGAATTTTTAAGGTTTTATTGTTCAGTTCTTTTTATTGGGTGCTTATGAGTTATAATTACTGTAATACATCAAATGAAAATAAACCATTCTCTTTAGTTAAATATGTTTGCTTACTGGTAAAAATATATACACATGACTAGCAGTTTAAATAGTAATAATTTAACTATGAAATGGATTTCCATTAGTGTAAATGGTTTGAATAATAATTGTAAAAGGGCAAGTCTCATAAAATATTTGAAAATGTTTAATGCACAGATTATTTTTTACAAGAAACACACCTTATACAAGAAGACATAAATAAAATTAATATTAATAGCTATACAATTTTATTCAGCATTCATTACAAACAAAAAAGGAGAGGAGTAGCAGTCTTATGGAAAAACTCAATTTTAATGCCAAAATGTTTAAATACATATCATGATAAAACAGAAATATTCTGCTTAGCAACGATATCCATAAATGGAAAAATATATACTATAGTAAACATTTATTGGATACATGGATTCGGTGTCAAAGTAGCCAAGCAACACTTGGAAGATATTTTACATCATGCTAAAGGGAAAATAATTATAGCAGGAGGTTTTAATTGTATAATGAATGATGGGGACACTGATGCAAAAAACACACAAAAGAAAACAGCAATATCTAAGGTACTGTCTGATTTTATTCAAACTTTTAACATTGTAGACATTAATGAATATGCTGACCCTAATACTTTATTCTTTACACATTATTCTCATTGATTTGGCACACATTCAAGAATAGAGTATAAATATCAAGAGATCTAGCTACAAAGCTGGATAAAGTAAAAGTAGTTACATGCCCATTGTCAGACCATAATGCAATCACTCTTGGCCTAAATTTGAATACAAAACAAAGAATAACTGTGATTAGAATTCCTTTATACATAACAAATTTAAAGGATTTTAAGCAATTTTTTGTTAAAGAGATACAAACATTTTTAAACATAAATTTTACTGAAGATTTTTCTGAGATATATAGATGTGACTCTTTGAAGTCATACTTATATGGTAAAGCCTTAACATGGTTCAATAATAAGAAAAGGCAATGGGACAAAGACTTACTGGAACTGCAAACAAGAACTGATACACTAAAACTAGACATTCAGAAGTGATGATGAATTTAACAAGAGAACTAGATGACATGAATAAAAATATCCAGAGTCACTACATCATAAGACAATGATCAATCTAGAGAAGATCAAACTTTGTTCTTATTTGATGAATCCCAGGAATCAGAAAAGAATAGCAAATAGAACTAAAAAGGTCATAAAAGCAAATCAGATAAAGGAAATATATATTCTAGATACTAAAACAAAAGTATCAAACTTAGAAGGGATACAAGAAGCATTTAAATTATATTTTCATACAGTTAATACCCAAAAGGGGGAAATAGAACCTTAAAACATGTTAAAGTCTTTCTTTAGAAAACATATCAAAACCAAACTAACAGATCATATCAAATTAATAGAAAAACAAATAACTATGACTGAACTTAAATCCCAGATTAATAACTTAAAGCTAAACAAAGCATAAGGCATAGATAATATGATCCCAGAAATGTTTAAACTACTAACCAAAGAAGCACTAGCATTATTATTAAAAGTGTTTATGTCAGTAAAAGAAGGCAAAAATATTCATCCTTCTTGGAAATATACAATAATATCATCTATTTTGAAACCAGGTAAAAATGCAAATGAATGTTCATCTTACAGACTTATATCTTTGCTAAAGAGTGATTATAAGATGTTCATGGCAATACATGCAGCTAGAATTAAACAACTACCACTAATAGACAAAGATCAAACTGGCTTTATAAAAGACAGAAATACATTTGATTTATTTATTTTATTTTATTTAACATTTGTTAACCAGGAAAGTTCGACTTGGAATGAAGCCAATTTTCAGCAGAGGCCCGGGGAGAAAAGCTCCAGACGCATGTCTTTATAACATGGGAGGAAACCGGAGCACCCAGAGGAAACCCACATGAACACAGGGAGGACATGCAGACTCCACACAGAACTGATGATAATATTAAAAGAATCATATCTTTATGTTATTACATTAACCATACAAAAAATAACATGACTATGGTCAGTTTAGACATAAATAGTGCCTCTGACTCTGTTCACTGGGATTATCTATGGGTAGTTTTAGAAGAATATGGATTTTCACACTATTAATTAAATCACTTTATGAAAAATCCCTAGCATATATAAAGACTGGATCATGCTTTTCTAAATCTATATAAATTACTAAAGGCACAAAACAGGGATGACCCTTGTCACCACTATTATTTGCCATAGCAATTGAAACATTTGGAAATTGTTTTCAGATATACAAAAATATTAAGGGCATATAAATTGATAATAATCTGGAAATTAAGGTTCAGTTGTTTGCATATGATATTCTGCTAACCTTAAAAGACAATGACGTCTTACTAAAAGCTCTATTAAACACAACTGAACACTTTTAGAGACTATTGGGCCTCAAATTTAATGACAATAAGCTATAGATGTTACTTATAAATTCTAGTAAGAAAGATGTAGATAATGAATTTTCTAAATATATAGCTGTGGACAATAAAATAAAATACTTAGGGGTTATATTAACTGATAAACTAGATAAAAAATAACAATAAACTACACTAATATCCTAAATAACATTAAAATACTCATCCAAAAATGGCATAAATTCTTTTTTTACAATGGAAGACAGGCTGCATATAATTAAAATGATTATTTCCCCAAAAATATTATACTTCATACAACCTTCTCTGCCCCTTCCTCCAGATCTTACATAAAACAATTTAATAAACTAATGTTAAACTTCCTATGGTATCCCAATAAACCCAGAATAGTTTTGAATTATCATTTAAATGACTGGAAAGCAGGAGGAATTAGTCTTCCAGATATAGAAATATATGCAGTATTATCTAACATAAAAACAATCTCATTATGGGTAAATACTGCTTACTCTGCCAAATGGAAGCATATGCATGAAAGGATATGGATAAAATCAGGTCTTACATTGCCACCACAATATACATAAATGGTATCAAATATTTTTTTTTTGGATGATGAGAGAACATTTTGTGGAAAACAAGCACAAGAATATAAGTTCCAAGTTCATAAATAATATATTAAAGGGATATAAAACCCTTATAAATAGAAATCCCAACATAAAAGTCTGTTCATTCCTGCTATATCCTATTTCATGTACACAAAATAACATTAAAACTTTTCATATAGGTACAATCAAGAGTCTCAGGAAGCATGAACTAAATTATTGGTATCAGTTACTGGATTATGGGAAACTTTTAACAATGGAACAAATAATAAACAAATTTCATTTAGATAATGATCTATGATTAAGTATACAGGATATAAGGCAATATATTTTAAACAGATTAGAAAGAATGCAATTAATAATCAGACAAAATGTATCTAAACTTATAGAGCACATGATCTTCTTAACAACACAAGCTGCTAATGGAAAAGGATTCTTATCAAATATCTATAAAATAATTAAGAAAATGAAGCTATACCATAAAGACAATTTTGGGGACTACTATAAAACAATCAATAATCAAATATCAAATGATAATGATATAAAACTAATACTTCTCTCCACAAAGCAAGCATCTCTTTCATTGCAATGGAAACTTTCACATGGAAATTTATTCATAGGTCCTATATAATATCACATAAAATGGAACTGATGTTTAAACAAAATATAGGCTGTTAGAGATGTAAAAGGAACTTGAGAGCAGACTTGTTGCACATTTAATGATTATTATTTGCTAAAATCATTTTGGAATAAAGTTAATTATTTCTTGCAAATTGTTTTTTAATAATAATTTTCAAATGTCTAAAGCTTTGATTTTGTTTAATGCTCCCATACCCCAACATGTTACTAGAATAAAGTTTTCACTCTTATGGACACTACTAGCTATAACATGTAAAACCATTACTACAAATTGGAAAAGTGAGACTTCACCCACATTTAAAGAATACAGAAATATCATATTGAATGTATCACAAATGGAAATGAGAACCATTAGAATGAGAACAGAAAGAACCACATCTTATTACAACTCATAGCAGAAAGTGATTGAAATACTGGATAAAGATGACTGTAATACTACATAAAATGAACTTTGAATGTAAAAAATGTATATTATCTTTATAAATTTAAACTCCCTTGTAAATAGTTTGTTTTGATGCTACTGTTGATTTTATATTGTTGTTAACCTGTGTAAACTGTGTTATATACAACAAAGTTATGGAAAACATATTCCTTTTGAAAATTCAATAAAAATATTTAAGAAAAAATATATAAATGTTACATGAGTCATCCATGAATCCAAATAGCTCTTTTTATATCCCATTTCATTCAAGACATTTGATAAAGTATCACAAAATGTTCTGTGGAACATGGGTCAGTTTAAGGAAGGAAGCAACATCAAATATAACAACCACTAATCTTCATCTTTTTGGGTCTTTCATGACAATAATTAATTAACTAATAAGCATGTTTAATATGCAGTCATTCTCTGGTAACATTAATTAAACTGTCTACAATGACACCCTTATATAATCAATTTTATATATTCACAGACTATTTTTGTGTTATTCAGTAAGTCTTTCATCATTTATGGGACACTACCATAGAAGATGATATACCTCTAATATGTAATGATTCATAGAGAGCACAATGGGAAAAGTAGCTTGTGCTCAAAAGTTTAATCTCCAATACATTGTTACAAGTGGTAACACATAGAATATGGTAGTTTCTATAAAAATGTAATGAAGGCAATCTAAAAAGATTTATACAACAGTGAATATCTATAAATTGAATGTGATTTTGAATTAGAAGTATATAAGTCATACATTTCAGTTACACAATTAGACCTGTTTCTGTAAAAGGAAAGTGATGACATCAAACACAAAGTAAAGATAGTGATTGAATACACCTTTTTACTGCACTATAGCACATCCAAATATGATTAAAATAGCAATACATTCCAAGAGGTGAATTTACAGGGTTGTTTTCTTATACGACGGAAAAATACGTTTCTGAAACAGGTCCAAAAATAATGATTTCTAAATTTACAGAAAGAGGTTATTAAATTGAACTAGTTTATTAATGATAAAAGCAGACAAAGAAAAGTGTTACTGATTTCAAAGCAATATTAATCTGTAGTGAAAATAAAATTATAAAAAGAGAAGAAAATCAGATGACGTCACTGACATGTAAATAAGTAGAATAGCAAATTATCAATGATAGTTTATTTAAATAAAATAGAAATGGTTTGTAAAAGGCAGATCATGTCTCCTAAACCTGATAGACTTCTTTGAAGTAGTCACCAAAGCCATAGATGAGGGTAAGGTGGTTCACACAGCCTATCTAGATCTCGCCAAGGCGTTCGACACCATCCCCCACTCTGGAATTATAGATAAACTCACTAAACTAGGTATAAATCCCTATGTCACAAGATGGGTTGCCAACTGGCTTACTGAAGGAACCCACACTGTGAAAGTAGCAGACTCCAAATCAGACTTTAGACCAGTGACAAGTGGAGTACCACAGGGTTCAGTCCTGGGTCCTCTCCTGTTTGGTATCTACTTCTCTGAAGTGCAGGCTAACACAGAAGGTCTTTGGCTAACTAAATTCGCAGATGACTGCAAACTAGGAGCCATAATTGAAACTCCTAACGATGTGGACATCCTACAAAAGGGCCTCACTGAGACAGATGCCTGGTGTCAAAGACATGGTCTCAAGCTCAATGCCAAAAAGTGCATTGTCATCCCCTTTGGTAAAAATTCTGTACCCATGAACTACCACATAGGTGGTAGTCTACTTAACACTGAAAGTGTGATAAGAGACCTTGGGACACAGGTGGACAGTAGTCTCTCCTTTGATAATCACATCGCCAAAGTGGTCAGGAAATCCTTCTATGTGGCACACCTCATCACAAAAGTTTTCTCATCCAGAAAAATGGTCATTGTTCCCCTCTACTCATCACTCATTAGACCCATTATAGAGTACAACGCCCCTTTTGGTATGTACCTCACAAGACATCTACAACAACTGGAAAGGCCGCAAAAATACCTCACAAAGAGGATTACTGGCCTCAAACAGATGCCTTACGCAGACCATCTCAAAAAACTCCAGCTTTACTCCATCGCATATCGCCTACTCAGAGGCAATCTCTGCCTAACATACAAAGCTATGTCAAACCCAGAGCTGTTGGACATGCTCCACTTAAAGAAATCCCAATCCCTCCGAGCTACACGCTCTAGGGACCTAAACCTTGTCACCACAATAAACAGAACATGCTGGAGGGATAGATTCCTGTCCCAGAGACTTCCCATACTCTGGAACAGACTACCTATCTATGTCAAACAGAGCTTCTCATTAGCACTCTTCAAGAAAAATCTTGATGATTGGATGGGTAATAGGAAATTCACCCCGGGGATCACGTCTGTGGTTCTGCTTGACAGGGGCACAGGAAAATAATTTTCTTGGGTGGCGAATGCCAGGGTACATTTTTGGCTAGGTTTGTATAGGCCCTAGGGCCAATAGCCTAGTACCTACCTATGAACCTATGAACCTATCATCAAGGAATTCAGAAAATAGCTCATAATATATCTACTCTCACTAACAGGCAAAAAAGCTTGGCAGGTAATTTGATTTATGACCAAAAAGTATAAGTTCATCGAGTATAATAAATGCAGATTTATTGTAGCAGTATCTACAAATCGATATAATAATGTCCACAATGTTTAAAGAAGGGCTTTATTAGTGCATTTACTGTATGATATTTGCTTACATATTTTTTATGTATTTATTTGTTGTTGTGATGATGTGCAAACATTTGGACTGTTTATATTTACCAAAATAAAAATAATAATTAATAGAAGCATTTTTACTCACTGTTCCTTCAATATCTAGTAATGCTTTTGTCCTCTTACTCCCTTCCTCATTTGTGTGTTTTTATTGATGGAGCAATCAACTGCAATGTTACTTAAATATCAGACTTATTTTACCTCACTTTGTAACCAGGAAGGCTCTTGTTAACTCTCTAGTTGTTTTACTAAAGAGATATAGTTCTATATTCAGTATGCTGTTCTAGTCCTCATCCATATTTTCTATAACCTTACAAACTATGGATATCAAAGTCACCAGAGAGTACCTTTTTGTTTCTTAAAAAAAAGGTCATGGGCATTATTGCATATATCAGATATCTTAACTAAATCAAAGAGCTTCAGCAGGTTCACTTTAATCTTTTCTGTAGCTCTTTACTGATCTAACAAAGAATCTATTCTAATGATGGGGAATGTTTATTGAAGTGTGTACTAAGAGAGTAAACCATGCCTGTCAGGTTGATGTCTGAATTCCAAGGCTTTTGGAGAGGTTTCGGGGAAATGGAGATTTACTACCGCATTACTGGACTCTAAGCCTAGCACCAGTGCTTCAATCCCTGAAACCATTTCAACAAGCTCATTTCATTAACTCTGGGTCTTAGCTGTTCCATAGAAATGCACTGAAGTAATCTGACTGCTCTCGTGCATAATTCATGTCTCTTATAAATGATGTAATCTGACTGGTTTAACTAGATGTACTTTCTTGAAGAGATACAAGTGAAAAAGAAACATGTTACCTAATATCCCATAGTAGTTTATACATTAAAATGTGGTCTTCCAGTATAGATATGGTTGACATTCCATCACTTATTCTTTAGAAGTAATCAATGTGCCAAGAGGTGGTCCCAATGACACTTATGCTAAATCTTCATTCTGTCAGTGTCAGGTAAATAACTGGGTCTTAGCTGCCAAACCAAACCCTCACACACAAGAGCATTAAGAACTCAGGATGATGAGGATAGTGCATATTAAGCAAAATAAGTTCATAAGACCAGAATACTAAGTCAAAGATAAATTCCTGACTAAAATATTCATGATTTGTTACTATTTTTGTGCCTTCCTGTATGGAAAGCTGTTTTCTGCTGGTGAAACCAGAAAAATAAAAAGGAACATTAAGAAAGCAAACTATGTGTGCAACTAAGGACTAGACATGTGGAAGGGGTCTAATTAGCTTAAACTTTTTAAGAGCTGCTATAACTGACTAAAATCATGAGCCAGTTAAAGTTGTAGACATTGTATTTCAGGTTCGAAGCCTACTAGAATCTAACAGCCACAGAATCATATTGTGTGGTGCCACAACAACAAAATGGTTGGCCAGATTTAACAGTTGCTTGACTTCATTAAACATTACAAATGAAACAAAAGAAACAATTATTTTTGCCTAGACCAGGGGAGAAAATATATAGAATATATGAGGCAGAAGCATACACTACATTACAAGAGAGGGTGAGAAAATACCACAAGAAAATGTAGAGATCTAGTACAGTGCTCTGTGTATACATTCAGAAATGCATTTCAGGGTAGTCAAAATCAAGAGCCAATTACTACACAAACTTGAAAGACCATTGGGGAAAAAAAACAGCACTTTGGTGACTTAGATTCACTGATAAAAATACAAAACTGAACATAAATGTTAACCAACAATATTAGGAGAAAAGCATAAGTGAAATAGACATTATACCTGAGAGCATTTTAGGCTATGCAAGATTTCCAGAAAGCTCAGAAAGAGAGGCAAATAAAACTGAAAGCAGAAAGGCCAATGCCATTAATTAGATGAAAAGTAGGTGTACAATCAAAAGGCAAGAGAAAATTAATCACTTGAGAGAATGTAGCACTGAAACAAGAAAAAGCAGGCACTTAATATTTATGTAATAAGCATTGCTTGGAAATACTGTGGGAAAAGTTATACACACACAGACAGCCCAGCAAGAGAAAACAAGTATTAAATTATAGCCAGGTCCCTGCTCTGTTCTACCTCTTCCTTCCTTCTCATATAATTTCTCAACAGCCCCTTAATACTATACAATAGTTTACTCATTCTTGATCCCTTTGAAATGGAATGCACTACCTACCTCCCTCAGAAGGCAGCTATCTATCGTAACTATCAAATCAAACTTTTTGTTGTAAGTTAAATGCAGCTGCAGTTCTATTCTTACCTCAATAGTTCATATTGTCTAAGCCAGACTTTCTCAAATGGAGAGGTCTGCTTCAAACAGGGCCTAGACAAATCTGACAAAGTTGTCTATATAAAATAATAGTTACCAAATTAACTATTTGATTTTTTTTTTTTTTTGTGGAATCAGACTAATTGCAAGACAGATGTCAATGCATGAATGTATTTGACCGTAAATTAATAGTAGAAAATGTCTGTGCTAAGCCAAATCTTGGTTATTAAAGAGTTTGTGAATTGAGAGTGGTCTGCATCTGATCCATACACTACATGCTTTTTTGTACGGGGAGGCCCAAAACACTTTTATTATCTGTAGCAGATGCTCATTGACTTTTCTGAGATATGAAAGAGGTTCATTGTGATAAAGTCTGAAAACTTTCGTAAACAAAATTGCAGCTCTCATTTCAAAACTCCAGCTCACTGCACAAGTGGAAGCTAATATTCTGGTCAAGATGGTGAATGCAATTCAATGAAATGATTTAACAGATAGTGATGATGTTAGAGTCATGCTTAAAAAGTGCATTGTCTCAAGAAAGCATTTCCTAGAAATATATGCTGAATTTTATTTGCAATATATATATCATGCAACTGTATCATGTCTAGAATCAGGCCTCTGAGGTCCATTTCAACTGCATGTAGACCTCTCAACTTTACCTGTTTTGGAGGAATGTTCCTATCTTCAGGCCTGATTTAGGCTGCCCCTATTTTTGGAGGTATGTCCCTACTTATTTATTTATTTATTTATTTATTTGCAGTTTGTTTGCCAGGATAGTCCATTGGGCCACAAGGAGCCCATTTTCAATGGAGTCCTGGGGAGAAAAGCTCCGGAAAAATATAAATACATAGTACACATTGGACATATACATTACAGATTATCTCATAGGAATACAAAGTAAATATGATAAGAAAAGGTTAATGATAGAATACATCAGTATAGTTCCTTAAACAGCAATAAAAAACACTTTTTGGGTTTTTTTTTTTACAAAAGTGGCAGCATAGGGTAACTGTTAAGTAGCTGGTCAAATAGTTCAATAGAGCTGTGGAACTCTAGGAGGCAGTGATGGCCTATTTAGTTCTAGGAGAGTAGGAAGTGGTATTAGACGGACTGGGTAGGAAGGGAACAGGAGCACTTCCATTGTGAAGTTAGGTGTGAGTGCAGCAAGGTTTTAAATGAGGAGAGACTGCTGGTGATGCGGATAGGAGATGGTACGGAAATCCAGAGGCGTGCAAGAGAGAAGGACATAAGGTGATTCCCAGCTGGACCTGTGAGTTTGTGCAATTTAATTAGTTTTTGGGAATTAGATCTTAGATGTTGTTCTGGTTCATGCATTTCAAAGGTAGTGGCTAGGGAGGGACAAAGAGAAGAGTTATAAATGAGTTTGTGTGCTTGGATGAGTTGGGTATAAGTGAGGAGGTTAGGTAGCTCAAGCCAGTTTAGTTGGTGAAGAGAATTACTATGATGAGAAGTGGCTCTGTGACTGGCTGCAAATTTTGATATCTTGTTATAGCAAGAGGAGAGAGTTGTTTTGAGGGAGGATTGCAGGTTGGTGAGGATAGATGCACCATATAAGAGGGAAGGGATGAGATAAGTATTGGCTAGTATGAGCCTGGTGGAAGGAGAGATATAGCAATTATGGCAGTATAGCATACCAAGTTTTTTGTGTTTTTTTTTTTTTGTTTTTCTTTTTTTTTATATTTACTTGTAAATGTTAGTTGAATTTTAGTTGATCATCTATGAGTACTCCTAGTAGTTTAGTGTCAGAAACTATTTCTAGGGGAGTATTGTTTTTGCCAGTGATTATGAATGAGTGTTTATCTAGGGAGGGGGTTTTGAAGGCAGTGAATAACATAAGTTTAGTTTTGGTTGCATTAAGAGCCAGATGGTTGTCTAGCATCCACTGCTCAGTAGAGGCGAAGGTGCGTTGGGTAAGCTTATTTAGAGTGGGGATAGAAGGGGAGGAGCTGATAATGGTAGAATCATCGTCATATTGGATGAGGCCGGAGTTTGGAATGGCTTGGTAGAAGTCGTTAATGAATATATTGAATAGTAGGGGGCCTAAAATGGAACCTATGGGGACACCTGTGGGACCTTGGGGGACACCTGTGGGAGTATTAAGGAAGGGTGAAGTGGCTTTATTCCATTTGACTGCTTGTTGTCTGGTTGTGAGGTAGCTGGAGAACCACTTGGTACAGAAAGGGGATAGGTTTAGTTTGGAGAGTTTATTAAGAAGCAGGTTGTGGGAAATAGTGTCAAACACCTCGGAGAGGTCAAGGAGAAGGGTGGACATGAAATGGCTGGAATCTAAGGCTTTGTTAATTTTTTCAAGGAAGAAGAGGATGGCAGTGGAGGTGCTATGACTGGATCTAAATCCATGCTGTGTTTGGGTAAGAAGCTGGTTGTTGATGAGATAGGGTAAGAGTTATTGGTGGATACATTTTTCAAAAAGCTTAGAAATAGGGGATAAGACAGCAATAGGGTGGAAGTTTGGAATGTCATTATTATTGCTTCCTTTATGTAGAGGAATAATAAAGGCTTTCTTCCAGAGCTGGAGGACCTGGCTTTCTGAGACAGAGTTATTAATTAGTATGCTGATAGAGAGAGCAATGGCTTCTACAGCTACTTTTAGGAAGTAAGAGGGAATTTCATCAAGGGAATTGGAACCAGGTTTTAATTTTAGGAGAAGTTTTTTATGGTGGATATAGAGATGGAATTGATAGAGAAGGGTGGAGGTTGGGGGCAAGAGATGCTAGGGGGGAGGGATGGGTGCAGGCTGAGGAGGGGTCACAGAGGTGTTGATGAAGGACGATGTTAGCTTGCTTATGGGCTCTATGAAGAAAGAGTTAAATTGGATGGCTAAGGCTTGATTTATCCCTTCATACAATTTTCTGAATTTTCCTCATCCCATGTGATTTTTGGAAGCTGTGAGGTATGTAGAAAACCACACAACATGATCAACATGCTGGTGGTAACAATTATTAAAAGAAAGTGGGCACACATCTTACAACTCACTTTTTCTGAAGCAAAAATAAATTATCTTGTGTAGTAGAATTTCACAATACAGTTCTTTAAAGTCTTCAGAATTTACACTGTATCTTTAAAAATGTGCTGATATTTTTCATTATATTTGTCACTATTTTTAATATGTGTTTCTTTGTAGTATGCTGTCAAAGGAAAAAAACTTCAAAGACCAATACATGTAAGGTTCAGTTAAGGCACTTTAATTTACTTGCAGCAAGGAGACAAAAACATGCAAATACAAGGATTTGTCTAACTACTAACAGGAAGTATGTTCATTCTTATACTATTTTACAAGACATGGCCTTCTAAGTTGACGTAATCAAACACAACTTTTAGCATTGTTCTACAGCAGATGTTACTCCAGATTTTCTGCTGACATGACTAGATTTGTGAGAAACTTTTCAGAAAAACAACCTGACCTCGGTGACTATTAATCCGTTTACAAGCATCTATTGTACAGTGTTACTTTTCAAGGTACTTTTCTAATTCAGATACAAGCAAATGCTGATTGCAGTTCATATTTTCAAGCAGGCTTTGTACTAATTATCTGTAACTTCTACAGCTGTGTATTTTCTCATGGCACAGCGGAACTTCTTGTCTAAGTTTCATACAAGTAGTATTGCTCTATTCATTATTTTCCTAACGCAAGCAGAAATCACCTGCTTCTCAGTAAATTTCCAAGGCACAAGCAAGATTTTAGCTAAAAGTACAAGGTCAGAAAGCAACTGCAGTTTGTACAGATTTATGCAGTATGAAATAGAATAAATGTGCTAACCCTTTTCAAGCTCTAAATGCACTAAGCATATTGTTAATACACACATTAATACATATTTTTCTAACATTTCCCCCCATTAATACTTTTATTCTACTTTCAAAATAAGCATAAACAGTTTGTTTTCTTCTCCTAACCTCTTCCACTCAGGATTTTCAGTTAAGAGAGTCATTCAGTTTAAACTTATGAAAGCTTTTTAGTCTTTTAACAGTTCTTCAAACTCAGTACTTTGATATAAGGTTTCAGAAACTGACATGTCTATAAGGTCTTTAATCAGTCTTTTCATGCAGGGGATACCACAACAAACACATACTCCCAGTAGGAGCATACCTACACAAATGGCAATCAGGATGTTCATTAGGATGGTACCCCACCCCCTAAACCATTTCTGGAAAAAGTCCATCAGTGGGTTTGGGCCTGGTTTGGTCATGGCCGACACTTGCTGAATTACCTCAAGATGATTGTCTATCTCGTGTTTATGGTCAGGAATATATGAACAGCATTCTTCTTGGATTAAAGCGCATGTACCACCTCTCGCCGCTAGGGTGAATTCGAGAGCCATGCGGTTTTGGAGCACTACAGTTCTCATAGCATTCAGTTCATCAGTCACCAATTCGAGAGCAGAAAAAGTTGCGTTGCTCATTATTTTGAGAAGTTTTGACAGTTTTCTCAGCTCCCAGATCGATTTCACTGCTCCATATGCTGGTAATATGCCTGCCCATGATATAACGCTATCACTCAAGTCCATGTGTGTCAGTCCTTTACCTAGAGAGTGATGGTCTTTCCAACGTGCATCGATTTGTCCCACTGGATTTACAGGTTTCTTGACGACTTCTCGGACATTTTGAATTTTCCCATGAGACAAAACTGCAGTGTGTCGTATGGCCGGAACCAGGTAACCCAAAAAACAACTGCCGGACCAATTCTCAGGTAACCATTTGTATGCCTTTCTGCCACACACAAAATAACAGTCCTCTACTTTAGTAGTAACCTTGCTATGAATATACACTCGCCCTGCATGAAACATTTTTCTATCGATTATAGATAGCTGTTTATAAAGAACAGAATTATGTTTTATTGCATCAAGTGTTTTGTGCATCAATCCAAGAAATGAATCATAGTTTGTATTACAATAAAGATCTACTTTGTTACCTTTAGTGTAACATCTATAAGGAACAGTCACACTGCAATTGCTCCAACCCACCTGAACAGTATCATTTTTATAAAAACACACAGTTCCCTTTTGTGGAACAGACAAGTGCAATGCTATTTTATCTTGTGCTGTAATGGTTGAGGTACCATAAATCAAGTTCTCCCAGGTCTCATTGACTCCTAGGGGGACTGTAGTCATTAATAACCCCCTGTATGCTGTCGGCAAAGCTGTGCAAATCCAGCAATTCGAAACACTGAAAGTCTCAGCATACACATATTTAATTGCCTGGTAAGTGATAAAGTTTGGATGCCAGTTTATGAGTAACGCTTCACATTTATTCAGTTCAGTCTGCGTGGCTGGGAAAAGAAATGGCCACAACAAAAATATTATTGTCACAAATACAGTTACAGGATGAGTATTTTTGCTCTTGGCATGTAACAAGATTTTTGTCCAGTTCAAAGTTTTTAACTAATTTACAGTGCATCAAGTGGATCCAGGAGGCATGCTCTGCAATTTTGACTGCAGTGGGTGTTGATAAAAGCACTTGATATGGACCCTCCCACTTTGGAGACACCCAATTTTTCTTCTTAACTATCTTCAGCCAGATTCACGCTCCAGGTGACACTGCCACTTCTGATGGTCTGGTTCGTTCTTTATCTAAAACAGAATTTAACTGCAACAAATGTTTAGAATTTAACAAATTATGCATATACTCTGCTAATGTACTGTCAGCTTCCTGGTCTGCGGGCATGAGAGATTTCCACTGAGGTATGTAGTAAGCCCTCCCAAAGAGCTTTTCAAAAGGAGTCAATCCTTTTGCATTCGGAACAGTTCTCATGCTCAACAGTGCCAGGGGCAGACAGTACACCCAGTTTCTCTGCATTTCTGTCATTAATTTTCTTAGCTTACTCTTTAAAATCCCATTATGCCTCTCTACTAGCCCTGCTGATTGTGGGTGATACGCACAAGGATTCTTTAGAGAAATACAAAAATGTTTACTTAACTGCTGTATGGTCTGATTCACGAAGTGTGTGTCGTTGTCACTGTAGATCCTTTCCGGAATGCCGAATCTAGGGATGATTTCTTTAACAAGCACTTTGGCCACAGTCGTAGTGTCTGGATTTTTAGTCGGAAAGGCTTCCACCCATCTGGAAAATATATCTGCAATGACAAGACAATACTTCTTATTTTCACATTTATTCAACTCTATGAAATCCATACAGATAGTATGAAATGGATACGGTGGTGTAGGGAAACTCCCTTGCTTGGGATTTAACGCCCCTTGTGCATGATGTTTATTACAGATGTGGCATAACGAACAAAATTTTTTAGAGTAGTTTGTAAATCCGTACGTCATGAACACTTGCTCCACCAGCTGTACCATCCCCCCTGTTGAGACATGGCACTGCCCATGGCTCAACAAAGCTGCATATCTAAACAAATTAGACGGCAATATCGGTTTCCCTTCTTTAGAGATGTACAGCCCCTTTTTGAGAATTGCTCCTCATTTTACCCATTTTTGTTTTTCAGTTTGCGTAGTAAGTGTTTGCATTGTCTTCAACATTTCTAAGTCTAAAATCTCAGAGGGTTGTAATTCCTCATTCAAAAGAAATACTTCTGAAGCTGCCTGCTTTGCAGCTGTATCAGCTCTCGCATTACCTTTTGAAATCCTGTCCTGTTGCTTGGTATGAGCTGTGCATTTACAAATAGCTACTTTCTGAGGTAACTGAATAGATTCTAAAAGATCTAAAATAAACTGTGCATGATTGATTGGTTTGCCAGTAGATGTTATCATTCCTCGATTTTTCCACTGTTGCGCAAAAACATGTACAGCAGAAAAAGCATACTGGCTGTCAGTAAAAATGTTTACACATTTACCCTTTGCTAAGGTACATGCCCATGTCAAGGCAATCAATTCTGCTGTCTGTGCAGATAAACTATGTGGTAAAGATTTTGCTTCTGTAATGTCTGTGTCAGAAACTACTGCATATTCTACTAGGTTCTGTCCTGCAGGACCCCTTTTGCATGAGCCGTCCAGGTAGTATGTCACCTCGGCATCATCCAAGGGAACATCCGTAAGATCTTTTCTAGGCAGTGTCTTTTGCTCAATCACCTGAAGGCAGCTGTGTGGTGTGCCATCTGCAGGGGTTGAGAGCAAGGTAGAAGGGTTCAAAGTCATACATCGTTCAATTGTCATATGAGGTTGGCTCAGCAATATAGTCATACAGAAAAGATGCCTAGCAGGGGAAAGATGTGCTACCTTCTCTTGTAATAAAATAATCGCGACTGCATGAGGCACTCTCAATGTGAGAGGGTGGAACAACACTACTGAGGTCGAAGCCTGTACTGCCATTGCAGCTGCAACTACTGCTTGTACACAGTGAGGTAAAGACCATGCCACTGGGTCCAGTTGTGATGAATAATAAGCAATATGGTGTTGCTTGTCCCCATGCTGCTGTGTTAACACTGATGTCATATAACCTTGTTTACAATCTGCAGTTTGGAAAAAAACGTTTATGATAGTTTGGTAATCCCAAAACTAATGAGGACGCTATTAACTGTTTCAGTTTGCAGAAAGCAGATTCTGCTTCCCCTGTCCATTGTAATAAATCCTGTGCTGCCATAGGCTTTTTATAAATCAGGTTAGTCAATGGTGCAGATTCCAAGGCATAGTTTGGAATCCAACTCCAACAAAAATTAGTTGTACCCAGGAAGGACATCATTTCCTTCTTGGTAGTGGGTTTCGGTGCTTGTAAAATCGCTATTTTTCTGTCCTCATCTAATGTCCTACCTTCCTTGGATATTACATATCCTAGGTATTTAACTTGTTTTTTCCAAAGCTGCAGTTTATTTTTGTTTACTTTATGTCCTTCAGTGGCTAAAAATTGTAATAGCGCTATGGTATCTTCTTTACAGTCTTGCTGGGTGGGGGACGCCAGCAGGATATCGTAAACATAAAGCAAAATCTGACTACCTCTTGGTGGGGTAAATCCCACCAAGTTGCTTGCCATTTCTTGTGAGAATATTGTTGGACTTTCACAATACCCCTGTGGTAGTCGCGTATATGTATACCTTTTCCCCTGAAATGTGAATGCAAACCAATGCTGGCTGTCATTGTGTATCGGTATCGAAAAGAACGCATTGCTGATATCTACCACAGAAAAATATTTCTGTTGAGGTTTTAAATCATTCAACAGGGTGTGTGGGTCTGGCACCGTAGGTGCCCTTGGTATTACTGCGTCATTTACAGCTTGTAAATCTTGGACCATACGCCACTCTCCATTCGCTTTCTTAACAGGAAATAAGGGTGTGTTACATGGTGAATCAGGAGATTCCACCAGCACCCCTTCCTTAAGTAAAGCTGCTATAATAGGTTTGATTCCTACCTCTCCATCTTTTCTTAAGGGATACTGTCTCTTTTGTGGTCTAAATGCTGACTTTGGCGTAATAGTAACTGGTCCCGCTGTATGAATAAGTCCTACATCTGATTTTCCTGTCGACCAGAGATTTTCTGGTATATTCTGTAAGGCATTCTCTTCCTCCTTCAATAGGAGTGCCAATCAGCTGTCCTTGCTAGACTGCAAGTGTACAGCTGGGTGGGTCTGAGTTATCCAATTCAGCTTCTGCATTTGTATTCCCTGTTCTGACAGTTCTAACTCTGTCTGTTTTTCCCATCTCGTGACTTTTTCTCCTAAGTCTACCCATTTTACATTCTTGTCCTTAGTCAGGCTAACATGTGGTAATCGATTAAATTTATAGAGTGCAAAGAACTCCTGGGGCAATGAACAGCTAGCTACACTGTTCCCTTCTGTGTCCCAGTACAGATTACGTAATATCAATCTGTTTGCACGATTTCTAAACAATTCTTGCTCATATTCCTTATCAGGTCCTGGTGTATTACAATAATACAGAGTACAGTGCAACAAATGCTGTTTATCAATGTCAAAGGAGGGGAACTTGCTGATGGCTACGTTCATCAACTCTTTGGTCACCGCCCCTGGACCATTCGTAACCAAGTCCTGGCTGAACCAATAAAACATTTCACCCTCCAATTGCACTGCAAAGGTATCAATTTGTCGCTGTGCTTCCATACCCTGCATAGTCGGAACTACTGCTATACCAAATAGCTGCATAAGGTCTCTGCCCAAGAGGTTTGCTGGGCATTTTGCAGATACAACAATTTTGCTTTTCTGGGTCAATCCTGAAACAGGATCAGTTATCACAATATTATGGGAGAGGGGCTCCCGATACAGCTGTCCATTAGCTGCTTTCACTAATATGTAATCAGGTGACTCTGAATTCTCTGGCAGTTTGGAGGGATGTCCCAGGGTCCGTGATACCACTGAGTCACACAAAAATCTGACTTCCCTCCCTTCTACCAGGAGTGTAACTTCTGGTTTTGTGTCTGCTAAATAGAGCTCTAAGCTCAAAAAAGCCAAATCCACTATTTCATTTTCTTCACTATCCGTGACTTCTTGCACTTCCTTTATTTCTTCTGTCAAATTCTCTACTCCCTCTATCACATACTCATTTGTCCTATCTCCGCTATCCCCTTCTAGTGATTCCTGACTACCATATAGTTAGTCCTCACCCTCCTTATCCTTCATGGTTGCCTTCTTGTTTTTCTTGCAATCCCTTGCCAAGTGTCCTTTCTTACCGCATTTAAAACATTCACCCCTTTTCTTTCGCCCTTCAAAGTCCTCTGATCATTGATCAGATTGTTTGTTCCCCTGGGCATTTCTCTTGCCCTTTTTCCCGGATTGTACTACATATACTTCTGCTCCATCTTCTACAGAAAATACTTGGGCTTTCTTTTTCTTTTTGCTATTAAAATGCCTTTCGTCATGCCTAGCATATTCAAGCAATGATTGTAACCTGCTTGTACGATGATCTACCATGTGTTTTGTAATAAAGCTGCTTATAGGTGCAATACTGCCTTTCAAAAATGCATTCTTTAACTGCTGCTCATATGGGGAATTATGTGTCTGGTCTTCAGGAACCTGCATTCCACAATGGTTATTAAAACATTCTAATAGTCTGGCATAATATCGGTCAATAGCTTCACCTTCCTGTTGGATGCATTGATTAATGCAAGTCCAGTCTGCCCTAGGCTTCCATTTCTCAGAGATGCGGTCTGTAAGACCTTTCACTCTGTTGTCTGACTCTGCGCTGTTATGTGGGAGGGGCCTGAGCGCAATATCACGGGGATTCCAGTCGCCACTAATCATGTGCCAATCTGGTCCCACAATCTGTCTGACTACTTTTTCTACCTCTTCTCCGTTTAAATTATAACTCAGCCTCATTCCTTGCAAATCTTCTAAGAACTTTCTAAAATTAACTTTTGGATGGGGAATTCTCTCAGTGGCTTTCCGGATGTCTTCCGGAGTCCAGGGTCTATACACTAGAATAATTGGGTCCTGACCTTCTTGCCCTGCCTGAGGATTAGGTACTTCTATAAGTGGGCATATTTCTTCTTCACTCATAAATCGTGAATTTCTACCCATTTGATATAACTCAATGTCCCCTTTTGAGTTTCCTGCCCGTGTTCGAGACCTGGTCTCGACGGGATCTCTAATAAATGGTTTCGCTTTTGTAGTGTCTCTACTCACAGTGACAGTAGGATATCGCGGGGGTGGACTAATTTGTTCACTTGCCTCATATTCTGGTAAGGGAGGTGGAGGGGCTGACACTATTACTAAGTTATTGTCCT
Source organism: Protopterus annectens (assembly GCF_019279795.1). Classification (NCBI taxonomy): domain Eukaryota; kingdom Metazoa; phylum Chordata; order Ceratodontiformes; family Protopteridae; genus Protopterus; species Protopterus annectens. Next base: position 673,944,220 of record NC_056735.1, read on the forward strand.
CCTTATCTAAAAACATTGCTTTTGAATTATTACTCTTTTGTTCCCTTCGGTTTACTTCCTCAATCCACCTGTGTGCCTGAGGAATTCCTAATTGACGTTGCTTTTTTACCCGACCTCTAGAATCGGTTTTAAGCTGTTTGACAAGTTTGACAAGTGAGGATTTTTCTAGTTTACCATCAAATTCATACTTATTAACCCATTTTGAGTAGTATTTAATATTATCAGCACGCTGTGACTGCATGTATTTCGCATCTTCGGTTAACGACGGATTTCGGGACCTTTTTGCACAATTATTACCCATTTTGTTCTACCCTTTTTAATTGTTACATAACACCTTATTTTTAACATGGTACCACGGATATTTTTATAGTCTCTTCAGAATGACTGCCTACCTGCTCTGTTTCCCTGATCTATGACAAGACAGTAATCTTTTTGTCCCTGACTTATAAATAAAGTCTTTAACAGAACAAATACAAATCTAGTTCCTGATCTAAAACAGAAAAAGAAGGTAGATTCACCTTACCTGAGCCTTCGTGATTGATCACCTGGTTCGAGTAAACCCGTCCTTCAGTCGCAGATCAGAAAGTGGCTGGCCTCTTTTGTATGACAATTCAGTCGGACGACTTTTCAAATAAGAAGAACAGATATGGTTTCTTCCCCGTACGGTTTCAAGCCACCTGGCCTGTCTGATCCAAGGCAAAGTGAAGGTTTCCGGTCCGAAGGACCAATCTGTCAAAGGAAAAAAACTTCAAAGACCAATATACATAAGGTTCAATTAAGGCACTTTAATTTACTTGCAGCAAGGAGACAAAAACATGCAAATACAAGGATTTGTCTAACTACTAACAGGAAGTATGTTCATTCTTATACTATTTTACAAGACATGGCCTTCTAAGCTGACGTAATCAAACACAACTTTTAGCATTGTTCTACAGCAGATGTTACTCCAGATTTTCTGCTGACATGACTAGATTTGTGAGAAACTTTTCAGAAAAACAACCTGGCCTTGGTGACTATTAATTCATTTACAAGCGTCTATTGTACAGTGTTACTTTTCAAGGTACTTTTCTAATTCAGATACAAGCAAATGCTGATTGCAGTTCATATTTTCAAGCAGGTTTTGTACTAATTATCTGTAACTTCTACAGCTGTGTATTTTCTCATGGCACAGCGGAACTTCTTGTCTAAGTTTCATACAAGTAGTATTGTTCTATTCATTATTTTCCTAATGCAAGCAGAAATCACCTGCTTCTCAGTAAATTTCCAAGGCACAAGCAAGATTTTAGCTAACAGTACAAGGTCAGAAAGCAACTGCAGTTTGTACAGATTTATGCAGTATGAAATAGAATAAATGTGTTAACCCTTTTCAAGCTCTAAATGCACTAAGCATATTGCTAATACACATATTAATACACATTTTTCTAACATATGCCACATCCCTTCCAGAAGTGGGAAGGGTTATGTGATATTTGGTATTCAAAGTTTATGCTAATTACATGTCCATATTTTTAGCTAGATGTTCCTTTTCTTAAGGGCATTTCTTTCTTATTTTCAATGTCTGCAGGTTGAGAGGTTTGCTTACCTGTAATATGAAATTGAAAAATAAAGCAAATTAGCAGAAATCTACAAATAATATACTATTATTTTCCTTATTTCACGTTAGGTGACATTCCCCACATTTCTGTCTGAGGTTCATTTCTTCAGCTTCTGTCTCCTATTTTCCTCATGTCATTTCCTCTACCTCTTCCTCCTTTTACCAGCATCATGTATGTTTTCCTCTAATCCCAACCACTGTCTATATTTCCTCCTGAAAAATTATGTTTTATCTCTGGCAATGGTCTATGACTACCCCCCCCCCCCCGCGTCTGTTGTACTCACTATCTATCTGCTGTGTGGTACAAGAGGCAATTGGCTGCCTAGCCTCATGTCATGCTACTTTTGTTTTATGCTGCCTACCTTTACAGTCTTGCATTAGCTGCAACCCTTACATTACTTGTATCAAACTCTGACCACTGTTTCTGATTATTTGGGTTATCTGATAATATTTTTAGCAGATGTAGAAGCATTAAGTAGAACTTTGACTTTCTGACTCACGTTTGCCAGTCTGAATGGTTCCAGAAAAATAGCTAGGTGCAGGGTTTTTTTTTTGTACAATTACTCAGCAAGTTGCACCTTTTCTTTTTTACTTTGGCTGCATATAATCATATAATAATTGTACTATATATATATATATATATATATATATATATATATATATATATATATATATACATATACATATACATGTATGGATTTCATACATTTGGTCGATTTACACTTAGTCGAAAATTATTCCAGGCATTTCACTTCACTGAAAGCTCACTTGGCTGAAAGCTCACTTGGTTGAAGTTCATTTGGTTGAAAATGGAATATAGCCCCTGGCCCACTGCAGTGCAACCCTGGAGTGAGAATATTAAATAAGAGGGGGTGTGGGGGCACAGCCCCCCACATTGGGGGGTGTGGGGGGCATAGCCCCTCACATTATGCCAATAGTTTTTACTAAGGATATATATATCAATCAATTCATTTCTAATGGATATACCTTCTTATAATAGTGAATACATTAAAATTATGTGGGGGGCTATGCCCCACACCCTCCATTGTGAGGGGCTGTGCCCCTCACACCTCCCCTTATCTAATATTCTCACTCCAGGGTTGCACTGCAGTGGGGCAGGGGCTATATTCCATTTTCGACCAAATGAACTTCGACCAAGTGAGCTTTCAGTCAAGTGAGCTTTCAGTGAAGTGCAATATATATACAAACAGCCCCCTATTCACTCAATCTTTATTTCATAGCAAAAAATATTTTGTGCCATTTGTTCTCTCCACACTAATCTGTCCCCTGTTTTCTTATGGACATCACTTTTAACATGAATGGTTTTAAACTTACAAACTTTCAAAAATCTCACTATATTCACATGCTTGGCACCATTATCTCTTCTTTTTGTTCCAAAGAAATGTTATGAATGTTTACCAGTATATAACAGCTATTTCTTCTGCTTGCTGTCTATTCTGTTGATTTGTACATCTCTTTATTGCCTCTCTGCAGTATCATTTCCTTTGCACCATATGAAGCCCTTTGCTACGGAGACCCAAACAAGGGCAATAATTATTTTAATAAATCTCTCATTATACTAGGAATCTGTTCATTGGGGACTAGAGATCCAACTGTAGGAGTGAAGACCCATGCTAGCATGATATCTTGTGTGAGAATATGAATTCTAAATCCTGATTTTATAAATTGTATTGTTTCTTTGCAGCCATTTAAACATGTCAGTTTGGAAGCTTTTTAAATCAGTATCAGACAAGTAGAAGATTTCTAGATTTTTGCGGAATGTTCAGATTTTTGCCTTATATGTTTGGCCTATTTCTCATAAAATGTATGGTTTTCTGGCAAAGCACTGATGACTGAATTCATTAATAATTACATATATTTCAGTTTTAGATGTCATATCCTATTATTCAGATAATACATGCTAACAAAAAAACTGTTATTCTAGCAACTTTCTAAATGTAAAAGAGCAATATTTAAAATCTGTCCCTATTGTTGGGCCTTTGTCCCCCCATATTTTAGCCTTTGTCCAGATTTCTTGCACTAAGAGGTTGAGAGGTATGCTATGGAGTATTAAAATAATTCAGATCTCAAAAAGGGTAACAGAGAGAGAGAGAGAGAGAGAGATAAAAAAACAAAATTGGGCAAGGCTACTAGAAAATCTAGGGTATTGGTACTGGTGTCTGCAGTTTGAGTAAGAAGCCCCTAAAACTAATTTGCTTGATAGAAGAGTACTACCTGGATATTATGATAGTGGTTGGAACAAGTTATATAGAGAAGCATGACTGGAATGTCACCATACAAAGGTTTACACTCTATGGGAGAAAGACTAAGGGTCACACGGAGAACGTGTCTCATGAAAAAAAAAACAGTTAAATGAGAAGGTAAAAAGGTACAAAGGCCACACAAAAGGTAGGAATGGGTACTGCAATTTATAGAGGGGTTATTTACAGACCTTCATCAAATGAAGCAAAAAAAGATGGTAATAAAATGAATGTGCAGGTTGGCAGAAAATGTTATATAGTATAGGATAGCAGTAATGGGAGCAGAATACAGCTGATGGTCAGGGTGCTAATTTTTTTTATTTTTTTTAAAAAGCATGTAAGACAGTGGTGAATGCTAAGGAGGGAACAGAATATGCCAGATGTTAACTGAAGCGCATGTACTTGGCAACTGTGACATCCCTCTTCTGGGCCAGTAATCAAGGGGCCTGAATCCTCACCACTAACACTTGAGAGAGACATTCCCTTGGAACAAAGATAGGTAAACACAGAATTTCCAGATACAGCCCTCTCCATCAAGCATAGTTTCCCTTAAGAGCACACAGAGAACACACTTAGTCCAGGGTCTGGGTTTCTCTCTCTCTATCCAGTCCCCCATTAAGATTCCTCACTGGCACAGCTGTAGAGTTGAGTCCTCAGCCGAGTGTCCAAGCCAAGTCCTCCAGCACCCTCTCTGTAAAACCAGTGTTCTGTGTCCCTGCTCCAAGCAGCTGACACACACACACACACACACACACACACACACACACACACACACACACACACACATACGGGTCTATATTGTATTAGCAAAAATCCTTTTAAGTGAATGCAAAAACACCGACACGTATTGTGCGAACCGCGAATATGCCGAACGAACTAAACCACGAAATTCAAAAAGTCGAATCCCCATAGTCGGCCAACTCCACCTCCCACTACATACTGCCTATCCAAACAAAATAAATAAACCACATACATACACTAACCAAAACCCTACTTCTAACCTTAAAGTAAAGCACCAAAACCCTACTTCTAACCCTACACTAAACCTTACATACATTACTATCTATGCACTTACCTTAACCCGCACCCTAACCCTAAGGTCTGTAACTATCACACACTTACCTTATGGAGCTATACCACAGACGGGCCAACCATGACACTTCGACATTTCGAATTTCGCGTTTTTTGACATTCGGCATTTCCGTGATTCGTGCAATACTTGTCGCTCTTTTCATATTCGCGTAAAAGGACTTTTGAGCATCTAAATGGAACCCTACACACACACACACACACACACACACACACACACACACACACACACACACACACACACACACACACACACACACACACACACACCTAAGAAAGCCTGGCACAGATTTATTAGCTATGCCCCCTTCTGCCCAAACTATAAGGTAGTTACACTGCTATTAGAAACTCCAAATCCAGATAATCTAAGGATCTTATAAGGGTATCCAATTATACTTAGTGAAATTAATATTAATACCAATGGTAGTGTTTGACCAATGTAGTAAGGCTTTCAGGAGTGGCCACAGAGTCACCAAATAGATACAAGTACTTTCAAAGGTTAAAATAGTCATAGGTTCATAGCTAGGTACTAGACTATCGGCCCTCAGGCATATATATAAGCCTAGCCAATTAAAGTTCCCTGGCTATTGCCACCCAAGAAAATTATTTTCCTGTGCCCCTGTCGAGCAGAGCCACAAAAGTGATCCCCGGGGTGAATTTCCTATTTCCCATCCAATTGTCAAGATTTTTCTTAAAGAAGGCTAATGAGGGGCTTTGTTTGACATGAATGGGTAGTCTATTCCAGAGCATGGGAAGTGTCTGGGACAGGAATATATCCCTCCAGCATGTTCTGTTTATTGTGGTGACAAGGTTTAGGTCTCTGGAATGTGTGGCTCGAAGAGATTGGGATTTCTTTAATTGTAGCATGTCCAACAGATCTGGGTTTGGCATGGCTTTGTATGTTAAGCAGAGGTCGCTTCTGAGTAGGTGATATGCGACAGAGTAGAGCTGGAGTTTTATTAGACAATCTGCGTATGGCATCTGTTTGAGACAGGTAATCCTCTTGGTGAGGTATTTCTGCGGCCTTTCCACTTGTTGTAGATATCTTGCAAGGCACATGCCAAACAGGGCATTGTACGCTATAATGGGTCTGATGAGGGATTAGTAGAGAGGAATAATGACCTCTTTTTTTCTAGAGGAGAACCTCTTTGTGATGAGGTGTGCCACATAGAAGGATTTCCTGACTACTGTGGTGATGTGATTATCAAAGGAGAAACTACTGTCCACCTGTGCCCCAAGGTATCTTATCACACTTTCTGTGTTTAATAGGCTACTGCCTATGTGGTAGTTCATGGGTACAGTGTTTTTCCCAAAGGGGATGACAATGCACTTCTTGGCATTGAGCTTGAGGCTATGACTTTGACACCAAGCATCAGTCTCAGTAAGGCCCCTTTGTAGAATGTCCACATCATTAGATGATTCCATTATGGCTCCTAGTTTACAGTCATCTGCAAACTTCATTAGCCAAAGTCTTGCTGTGTTAGCCTGGACGTCTGAGAAGTAGATGCCAAACAGGAGAGGACCCAGGACTGAGCCCTGTGGTACTCCACTTGTCACTGGTCTGAAGTCAGATTTGCAGTCAGCTACTTTCACTGTGTGGGTTCTGTCAGTGAGCCAGTTGGCCACCCATCTTGTGACATAGGGATTTATGCCCATTTTAGTGAGTTTATCTATAACTCAGGAGTGGAGGATGGTGTTGAAAGCCTTGGCGAGTCCAAGATAGGCTGTGTTCACCATCTTACCCTTGTCCACGGCTCTGGTGACTGCTTCAAAGAAATCAATCAGGTTAGGAGACATGATCTACCTTTTACAAACCCAAACTGAGTGGGGTCCAGAGTTTGGAGGTTACCTATGTCTTTGTTTATAAGCTCCAAGATGATATGTTCCATGGCCTTGCAGACCAGGCTCATCAGGCTAATGGGGCGGTAGTTCCTGGGGTCCATGGTGGCACCCCCCTTTGTGGATTGGGATAACCGTTGCTGTGCACCATTCAGTAGGCACAAAACTTGAAGTGAGGCTATGACTGAACATGGTACTTAGGTGGGGTGCCAGTTCGTTCTGTAGTTCATGCAGAACGCAGCCTGGGATGTAGTCTGGTCCCATAGATGCTGTGTTCTTGGCTTTGGAGAGCGTGGTCTTTACTTGTGGTTCTGTGATTACAGGGGGTTTACATTTTTCTGGTATAGAGAAGGGCATTTTGGGGGGTGAAGTTTGCGCTGAACCTATCTGCCAGGATGTTGACAATATCAGTTGGTTCTGTGTATCTAGTGCCATTGTGCTGTATCTCAGAGCAGATCTAAGTGTTGCCATTGAGATTCTTGACATAGCTGTAAAATGCTTTGTGGTTGTCTTTAGAATCAGCGGCAATTTTATTTTCGCAACTAGCTTTGGAGGATTTTATGAGTGATCTCAGCTTCTTACTGAGGCTGACCAGGGAGTTCCTGCAATCAGGGGATTTTACTCTTTTTTTGCAACAGCTTCTTCCTACTGTTGCAGTGTTTATTTATGGCAGGGGACCACCAGATTGGCTTCCTTTTTATAGCATGTTGGTTCTGTTGAGGATGGCATGATCCATGCACTCGTGTATGTGCTTATACAGTGCAGTTGTAAAGGATTCAGCAGTCATACCACTATTTTCCATCTGTAAGGATGTCGTGAAGTTTGCCACTTCTGTCTTAAGAAGCATGAGGTTGGCTTTGGAGAAGTTTTTTATGGTGGTTTCCTTAATGGGGGTGGGGACGGGATATGGATGTCTAGGATGATTAGCTTGTGGTCAGATCTGACCAGCGAGGAGTTGACCTCTGGTGTGGAACAATGGTTGCCCATATTGGTAATGACCAGGTCCAGGATATTGCTGCCTCTGGTGGGGGTATGGACAAGTTGATCCAGGGCATTGGAATTTATGAATTCCAGAAAACGTTGAGCAAATGAGTTAGTACATAAGTAATTTTCCCAGTTGATGGTGGGGTAGTTGAAATCACCCATTATTAGGGTATTGGGCTGTACCTTAATATTATCCAGTATATCAAGAAATGTGGAGTGGGCATCCTGGGGCATGGCAGGGGATCTGTAACAAGCTACAGCCTGGATTGCAGTCTTGCCCAGTGTTAGTTGCACTTGGATAATTTTGGATGCATTATGTTGAGCAACTAGCCTGGAGGTGTGGATATCCTTAATGAATATGGACACGCCTCCTCCTTTAGTGTTTCAGTCCAGGTTAGGTGGTCAAAAGGTGTGGTATGAATTATAGCCTGGTAATGCAGGGGTGCTCTCTGGAGCCTTGAACCAGGTATCTGTCACTGCACAGATGTCGATGTTCTCCATTTTAAGGAGTGTCTTGAGTGAGTGCGTTTTGAGGTTTAGACTTCTAGCATTTCTGTATTGGATCAGCCACAATGAAAAGTGTAAATATATTTAATAATAAATAATAAAAGAACATGAAAATACTGAATATCTATTTACTATAAAACAGAGTTTCAATTACAGGAAATATTAAATAACAAAGATGAATAGATTCACACAGATACAAAAAAGCAGTGCTTAACTAATCTCACTATATTTTACTGGCTGATCTAAAGAATTACTAGCCTCTGGTCACTTACTAGAGCAAGGCAAAATGAAGTAGGTGAGTGATTCTCCTTTGTCGGGTTCCAAAATCAGACTTCTCGGAGACTTCAGTCTCATCTAGTATTAAAATATAATTTCTGTGCTTGAAGACAGAATAACATCACACACATTTGGTCACCTGATTTTGGTTCCCACACTATCCCTTTTACTAAAGGCTGCCAGGATTTTTCACAGATGTGTTATGTTACACACCTAGAGCTTTGATAAGATCTGTTGCAGCTTCTGGAAATCATAAAATAATTTCAAACTTCCACCCTTCCAGTGTAGTGATTAGTTCACCCCCAAGGACAGTACAACAAGAATTCCTAGTCCTTGTTTTCACAGCCATTTTGTCTCCGGCTTCAGTCAGAACTGTAAGATACAATCCTTATGCCCTACCAAGTAATTTAATTTCAAACTATTTTTCAAAGTTAGGCAGACTGAGATTAACCTCTTCTCTTCTACTATCCTCTGTTACAATATATATTAATTTCCACCATTACAATACAGTCTGACATAAAGGTGCATTTCTTTTTCTGTCCAGCAGGACCCACTGTTGGAATATTTTATAACAGCTTTACAAATACTTTTTTCAACACAAGCATCTGTACAAATCAGTTTGATATACAAATTACATGTAATTCTTTACAAATTTCCAGCTAGCTATGCTGGCATATGTTACACATCCACTGCTCCTCATCTCCTGGCATAGCTGGCAATACCTGACATCATCACAGCAACTGCTAGGTTCAACAATATACTTGATATCTTATATAAAATATGCCTCAGAGTGTTTGTATTGCATCCCACTCAAGAGTGAAAATAAATCTTAAATATGATGCTCTCAGATGGGGCAGAAAGGAAGTACCAGATACAGTATTTACCTAAGCAGTCATTCATCCAAACTCAAGTTGTACCAAAAGTTAGAGCACAATATTCTAGTAGTCTGACTTTGACAAGAAGGATAAGTGCATTAGAAAAGCATCAGAAAATTATGATGTATAAAGTGTAGAGGAATTTTAGGAAAAAATTAAAACTGGCAACAAACGAGTGTGTAAAATTGATCAAAAAAATCAAAAGGTCAATTTTTATTCTCAGAAATGTAGCAAGAAAGGTAATGAAAAAAGACAGCATTTAGAAAGTATAAAGAAATGAAAGAGAGAGGAAGATAGAGAGGGAGCATGAAAGAGGAAAAGATGACATAAAATTCAAAAGGACATAATGTAGGTAATCAGAAAAAGAAGAAAACCAAAAACTGAGAAAAATGTATCAAACTTTGCTAAAAAGGAAGATCAAACACATTTTAGATTTATTAGAACATAAAGGAAGGCATCACAGAGATGATTGTATATTCACAATACTTCAAGTGGGACTGTATACTGCAGCAAACACATTCTAAATAAAAAAGAAACCCAGAAACTGTGAAAGTAATTAACTCACTAGATCTGGAACAACAAACAGTCTTAATAATTGTGCTAACAGGTTATGCTCCAACTTTGTCAAAATAATTCTTCCTGAAGAGCAGTCTTGTAGCTCTGGAAAATGTGATAATACTATGTTCTCCTGATTCCAGTTTAAGCTAAAGGGATATGTTAAATGTGACACTTAACTGTGCATTTTTATATAATAGTACACCCTTCATACCTGCAGGGAATGTTACATGTTTTATTTGAAGCTATATGCAAAACCTTTTGAAGACAGAGACATTTCAGCAATAACATAATGGCAATCCTGTTCAAATCCAGTCTCCAGATGAATGAGTTGCTGACTTTTCCCCTAGTGTAAGAAAAAAATCAATGCAGTGACTGGATCCACTGTTCTCAGCAAGATGTTTTTTCACTGACTTCTTTGAGATTATTTCCAAACAAAATATTTCCGTTCTTCACAATCTATGTTTAGAAGAACAAATTCTGCAAGTGTGTCTCAGAAAGATAAACACCTATTTGAAGCAACTATTGCCTTTTTGCTAAACAAACTGAATGGCTGTAACTGCCTGGCAGCTGGTAGAACACCTCAATGTCAGTTTTGATAATAACTATTTTGTTAATGAGCTAAGCAGCCATTTGTCCAGACAGCAACTCATTCTGACTTATGGTACATGTTCCAAATGTCACTGTCAATCGTAAGTAATTCTACCTTCAAAGCAAAAAGTTACTGTCAGTCAGAAGTAATTCTACCTTCAAAGCAAACTACCACACTTGCAGACGTTTTTATGGGTCTACTTTTTCTTATCAAAAGCTCATGCTTTCGAAAAGGAAAAGTATGACCCCATTTATGTGAAACTGCATTAAACGAAAGTGCACTTTCATGACTACCGGTTCACCGAACCGGTGATAGCAACAACAAAAAATGCTACAAAGGCATTTTTGCAGGGGGGGCAAGCCCCCATGCACCCCGCATGTGGGAGGCTGCACATCTCACACCCCTACTACTTTATATATACTAACTCCAAGATCACCCTACAGTGGGGAAATAGGTATATTCCCTTATCCCCACTGTAGCGTGCTTCGGTGCTGCAATGTTTTTTTTTTCTTTTGTTGCTATTACCAGTTTGGTGAACCAGTAGCCATGAAAGTACACTTTCTCGTAGATGGGGTGGTACTTTTCCTTTTCGAAAACATGAGCTTTCGATAAGAAAAAGTAGACCTGTTTTTACATAAAATAAAGAAGGCATGAAATTAAATAATAAGTAAATAAAGAGACTGGCCAGCAGATGGGGTATGGTGGTAAAAGCCACACCATAAACATGAATTCCAGATACAAGGCTTTAGTGTGAGAGAATGTGGTTCCTGAAGTTTGAAAATAAAATTTAAACTGTGAGTGGTACTAGTAGCTCACACATTACTGGACTGTAATGATGAAGTGAGAACTGAGTCTTAGGATGAAGACCTCAGTTTACCAGTCAGTCTGTGTCCCCATCCTCAATGATTGCTACAAATTTTGGTCAGTAAGTGAAAGAATGATATTACAGATATAAGCAAAAGAAGTGAGGTTCCTTCACAGAATAGCTGGGCAATAAAAGTGAGGAGCTTGCTAATACAGAGGGATCTGAGTGCTGCCACCCCCTTTCATGTTTAGAAGAGTTAGTTGAGGTGTTTGGGCACCTTGTAGGTAAGCTCCGTGGGTGTTTCATACAGGCCCGAGTAAACCATACACAGCCCATTGGCAGAAGCCATCATAACAGAACTAGGATACTTTGGGGGGATTATATCTCTAATTTGCCTGGGAACACATGGGGATCCAACGGTATGAGTTAGAGACTGCTGCTGGGGCTCGGGAAGGCTGGTCTAATCTAGTCAGCTTTCTGCACCTGTGACCTTCATTGGAACAAATAGTTTCAAAGAAGAATTAAAGGTATCACATTCCTTCTATATGAGCTATACTACAGCCTAACCACTGTATGTTGCATCACAAAAATTAGCCAGATGAAAGTAGTCACCCTGAGAGAAAACTGTCATGACTGTTTTCAGAATGTCATAGAAAATCGTCTATTCTAGAGGCTCAAATCCACCAACCCCCAGGAGTCTGTGCCCCCTGCACACCACAGTTTGTATATTTTATTCAGATATCACTGCATCTCAGCCTGGCTCTGTGACAAAGATGAATAAAGCCATGATTATGACCCAGATGACCCAAGTTTAAAAATTGTAGCTTGGACACTGGAAAAAGCAGGTGAGGGAGGGTGAGAGCAAGTGGCTGATTTAGGGTCACCAATCCTTGGGTAAGGGTGTGGCAGTTTCTGTCAGCCAACTGCCAACAAGTAAGAGGATGATTGCAATGCACTAAAAAGGACAGTACTGAGAATGTGAGTTTGGTGATCCCAAACCACTACCAGTAGTCCTCCTTAGCATGAGGGTACAAACAAGCATATGCATGGAGAGGTGTAATACACACACACATGCATAGAGAGGGTGTATCACAAGTATGCAAGAGGAGGGTTAAACCATCCTTTGTTGATTCAGATGTTCATGTCATCATTGGGAGTGGACTAAGACCTTAACAGAAATACCTTAATTGTAAGGATGCTAGCAAGGACACACACCACCTCCATGGTTGCCTAGATGATGGCCTCTCTATGCTGGGGATGACCAGTACAGGAGATGAATGGACTCAATACCGATAGGGGAGGCTCTAAGCCTGGCAGGCATGGAGGTAAAACACATCTATCTCAACATGAAAAGAACAATTCCTCAACACAGTGCCTTAGAAAACTGGACACTTCCTCCCTCTGTTCCTCGCTCCCTTTCTCACAGACACACAAGCACACATATACACACACTAGAAAATTATGCTCTCCAGCACTGTGTGTAAAGAAAGGCATCATTAAAGTAAAAGCAGTTTTTGATCAGGAATACTATTTCACCTAATCACCTTTACCAAAACAAGAAATAATGAATTTTGCTTCAGTGAAGTAATTTCTGCCATAAATTAAATATCAATCAAATTTCCACCCCCAGCACCCTGTAAGAAAAGACAAGTCCTCATAAAAGAAAAAAAGAAACAAATCCTTCTAACACCATTGCTGCATTCATTCCCTCAGTCTTGACGATCAAACTGCTGTCTTCTGAGCCCCTGATTATGCATAACATCACCCTCATAGTTTCTTTTTTTTGTTTGTTTTTGTTTTGTTTAGTTTTTTAAGAAAAATAAGACAGCTTCAGTATCCCTCTACATAACCCATTCAAATAAATTAGTAGGTCTGATGTAAACACACTAAACATCATACTTCAGGCAAATGGGAGTGCCTAAAAATAAAGAAAGTCATCCGTATTTTTTTTTATTAAACTTAGGATTAATTATAAAAGAAAGAAATAAGTCCACCTTCATCTTTTAAAATTTTCCCAGGACTCCTAGTGTGAACTCAACACCATCCCCTACACTTAATATTCACACTTGCTAAGAATATGCTTCCCTGGACTAAAAACACGTTTACTCATTAGAGGTCAGCAGTAAACTAATGAACAAACAGTTTTTCCCATTATTTTGTTTATTTTTTTTCAACAAATAACTGCAGTTTGGCCATTTCTTGGCACTTTTACCCTAACATTTCAATATAACATTTACTAGACCCTACTAAAGAAATATGCCACTGCCCTTGTACAATGTCACCCCAAACAGTAGCTTCATACAACAGCTGTAAAATCACCTTTTGGGACAGAGCTACAAAACAATGATGCAGATAGTTTGATCTGGGTCCCAAAGTTCTACTATGCTTGGACAAGTTACATTAAGTAGGTGAGGAGCCAAGTCACTGAACAAACATGCAAACAATTAATCTGTAAATGCTTTTCGCTGGGGGCACCCCCCACACCCCCACTATTTTATATATGTATGTATGTATGTATCTATATATATATATATATATATATATATATATATATATATATATATATATATAAATATATATATATATATATATATATATATATATATATATATATATATATAGTTTGCTATCAAAATGTTGATTGCAGATCACTATTCTGTCATATTATCAAACGAAAACCACGAAAAACAGAATGCTGAAGTTTCATATCTCCGAAAAAACACCAAACTTTGACATTCACTTCCAGTTTTGGACCTAGAAACAAGTGCTGCCATGGGTCAAGAGGGGGCGAAATTTAGCATTCCCCATTTCAGTAACCATTTGAAATGTTGGGACCAGCTAGACCAAGTCTCGAAATAGAGAGACTGAATCCTGAAAGAACAGACTTACAGATATTGTGTGACGTGCCATTTCTCAGAATATTCCCTTTTCTCCGAGTTATGGCGATATCAGAGTCAGGATTTATAAGTTCAGGAAGAGAGGAACAGGAGCGGCTTGTCCCCCCCTACAAAAAGAAGTTTAAATGAGAAGAGCAATTTTCGAGATTTGCCCTTTTCCTGTGTTTTTGGTCTTTTCTTTTTTGGGCTTGTCTGCACTTGCCATTTCAGCTGCTGATATTGCTATAGGCAGCCATCAATTTCATATTTGCATGAACACAAAGAAGGGAAAAATATCCCAAAAAGTCCACAAAATGAAAGAATTAATCCCAGTGTACAAGGAAAATGAGCCGGCAGTGATTTTGTGTAGAAAAATATTATTGAAGTTTTGCACACTTGGTATATTTGAGGCTGTGAAAAGCTGGTCTTGTCAAAATGTAAATATACTTGGCGCCAGCGGTAACTGTTTTGAAGGTATAGTCCTAAGTTGCAAATAAATGCCAAAGACTGAGCCATTTTTTAATTTGGCAAATATTTTTGTCACAATTTTATACATATGTTCAATATTTTTATATTAAGTGTAGAACATGCTAATTACTACAAGTACTCAAGTGTTATATGCTCACAATACACTTGTTCATTGCCACTAGCTTGAATGCTCCAACTCCCACTAACTCAATCTCCCACAACTGCTTAGCTCCCATTACCCTACCAGAACCATAACTATAACCCTAAAACTCCCTTGCCACTCCATAAATGTAAATTTTCCAATCACACCTTAACCCTAAAACTCCCTTCCCACTCCCTAACCCTAAAACTCCCTTCCCACTCTCTAAACCTAAAATCTAAACCTAAACTCCTCTCCCATGCCCTAGCCCTAAAAACCCCTCTCCTGCTCCCTAATCCAAAACCCCCTCATACACTCTATTCATAAAACCCCTCCCATTCCCTAATCCTAAAACCCCTCCAATTCCCTAATCCTAAAATCCCCTTCCCACTCCCCCCTCACAGCTGCTTGCCCTCCCCATAGCTGTTTGCCCAACTCATTGAGTGAGAACAACATTCCTTC
Source organism: Protopterus annectens (assembly GCF_019279795.1). Taxonomy (NCBI): domain Eukaryota; kingdom Metazoa; phylum Chordata; order Ceratodontiformes; family Protopteridae; genus Protopterus; species Protopterus annectens. The sequence continues at coordinate 673,959,542 of NC_056735.1, forward strand.
CCCACAGCTGCTTAGTTGAATTCATATTTGAGTTTGAGCATGAGCAGCAGCCCACACGAGTTACAAGTTACGTGATCCCTGGCTTTGAGACACTGATTTTTGAGCACTTAGGACTCAAGCACCTGTAGTGAACCCTGGGAGTACATTTGTTTAACTGTTATACTTTATTGTACAAATGTGCTCGAAAAAGTTCATTTGTCCAGCAGCTATGCAATACACAGCCACTGTGAGCTCACCCTTTGCTGTGGAGATGTGCAGTGGAAGTATTAAAGGACACTAAATAGTCTACAGAAATTACTATGGTAAATTGTTTTAAAAATAAACATTCAACACTACCAAAGTTAAAGATTGCATTCTGTTTTGTAAATGCACACCCAGAACTTTTAAAATTTCTGACATGTTTAGAAAAATTTATAAAATATCCAGTTTCTCCACATAACACAATGGAAGTCATAATAGCCATGTCTGAATTCCAAAGGGAGACATTTTACTCCTGAAAATGTCACCCTATCCTTTGGTGAAGGTAGTATTTCTTCAGAAATGCAGTACAAATTTCACAGTACCAAAACTTATTAATTTGCATTTTAGCATACCTGAAATGGAATCATATACATTTTAAGTACAAGAAGGCACTCAGAAAAGTGCATGATATAGATAACGTAACACCCTTAGAGACTTACACCTGGGAATGTAGTAATATTTGCACCATGCATACCCCTTCCCATCTTTCTGCTTAACAAAAGAGGGTAGGAAAAATCCCAGCAATACTGATGGATATATCACTGAGAGGGCAGGCTGCAGAGGCTCAAGCAGAATGCCGGAGGTACTGCTGGCAACAACAGTAACTTCTCATTAGTCAGAGCTGTTCCTTCCCAGACCTTTGAGGCTGGTTGATATGCATCACTTCCCTGAAAGTTATTTTTTATGCATTCTGTTCATTATTTAAATGCCATATGCCAGATAAATCTCACTGTCAGAAGTACTTTCGGAACCGCCTAGAGAAAAACGTCCGCAGATAAGGTGCTGCAAGAACAACATATGCTGTAAATAAACATATAATTAATTTCCACGTGTGATTACATATACTGATTCTTTGTGAATGCAGATACTATCATAACATAAGTACTACATGACAGCTAACTCATACAACAGAGTATAATTAGTAGATTGAGCTTTAAACTTTTTACACTCTTTACATATGCAGGCGCTTGTCAGTAGCTACCTCAAGTGAAGTGAGTCATGTTTCCTGAACAAGAAGCAGTAATGATTAGCATTAGGGTATGACACTGCATAACCATATCCTTTTAGTGAAGACCTATTAGTCTGGAGTGGTAGTTATGGATGGTTTTAGGTTATATTATTATCCTGTGTGCCGTGGCACAATGTGCACATATTACTGCATTACAGTTACACAACATATTATGGGTACCACACATAATTCAACTTGTTTCACAGAACATTCAGCATGCTGTATACAACATGTACTCAGAGAATATATGCATATTTGTGGAAAAATACTGAAGTCAACATATTTTGTATTCTGTATTTAAAGGGTTAAGCAGAAAAATGTTCACTGCGTGCAAACTGAAATGTTCTGGAAAATGTTGATCACTGAGGAATGCAGGAGTTAATCTTAAACTGCTGATAAAGTTAATGGTGCAAGAATAACTGTGGTACTGGCTGGTAAAAACAAGTAATCAAACTATCAATTTTAATGAATGTTCTGTGTGCTACGTGTATGTACGTGCAGGAGGGTCTATATAAGGAGAACTCAAAGTACAAGTAACCAGACTGCTGGCATATTACTATCATGTAGCAGATCTCCATGCATGTAAAATAAAGCTGTTTTACTTGCTTACAAGAACTTGGTGTGATTCTTCCAGAATATGTTAGAAGAGTAAAATCTTTCGACATAACTGGCGCCGAACGTTAGGCGGGCCCTGCACGGCGCGAATCGAACAAAGAGAGGCTGAAAACCTGCGCAGGTGGAGAGAGATCAGGCTCTCCTCGAATGAAAGACCTCCAACTGAAACAGGTTGAAATTAGAGGCCAGTCACTCTTTCCAGATTCAATCCGTGAGGTGGCAGCGAAACAGGGCGGAGGAATCACAAAGGTAAGCAAAAAGAAAAGCTATTTTTTGTTGTTTCTGATTGGAATTTTTGTCTAAATTTTAAGGGACTAGTCAAGGGAGAAATTTAATTTTCTCAAAGTATAAGGAGTATATGTGAATAGATTCCATATACAAGAGATCTCAGGAACAGGAATAGTTTCTCGTAAGAGAAATGGGAACAGGAACCAGTTAAGGTCAAAGGTGATGACATAACTAAAGATAAAAAGTTTATGTTTGATTTACACCCAAAGAACGTAAAATATTTAGATAAATAGAAAAAAGATCATGGGTTTAGTGGATGTTTAAATAAGTCAGAATGTCAAAATCTAGTAAGATTACTGCACAAACAGGCAGGAAATAAGACAAGAAAAAAAAAAAAAAAAAAGAGAGGGTGTGGTAATTCAAGTGAAAGAGATGTGTACTTTGTTAAAAAGGAAGATAGTAAAACTTCCAAGTGTGTAGAACCAGAATGCAGACTCTCTTAGATAAAATAGAAGAACATTGGAAGCCCAAGGCAGATTGGACTTGCATTAATCAATGCATTCAATCAGATGACGAAACCGTAGACAGTTATCTACATCGTCTCACACAATGTTTTGATGCTCATAGTGGGTTGATTAAGGTAGAAAATCAGGAAAATGACTCGCCCTATGAACAGAAACTGAAAAAAGCATTCCTAAAGGGCTGCAAGACAGCCATTGGTAACTTTATACAAAAGCATATGATCACACACAGGACAGCGCGTCTACAGCCCCTTATGGATTATGCTAGACATGCTGAGAAATACCTGAAGGAAAAAAAGGATAAAAAAGCCCAGACTTTTACAGTTAGTGAAGATGGAACTTTAATGTTAGTTCAAGGTTCCGCGGACCGCGGAAGAAGACGTAGATGGAGGGTATGAGGAAGAAGAACAAAGTGAGAATGGGGAAGTAGGTACAAGTGAAGGCAATTGGTGGGAACAGGAAATGGCAAAAAAATGAGGAATATCAAATGGTAAATCTAACAGCACTAGCATCAACTATGCAATTGGAATCCCAACCAGTGCCAAACTTATTATGGTCGCAGGGTCAGCACGATATTGGACTGATTAGAATGGCAGGACAGGTAAAGATTACACCCAAGTCAGAATTTAGACCTCATAAACAGCAGTATCCCTTGAGCAGAAAGGCAGAGGAGGGCATTTTACCGGTAATCACAGCACTTTTGAAAGCTGGAGTATTAATTCTGTGCACAGACTCACCGTGTAATACGCCCTTATTTCCAGTAAAAAAACGGATGGGACATGGAGGATGGTACAAGACTTACAGGCAATAAATGCCACAGTGGTACCTCGGGCCCCCATGGTCCCAGATCCGTCTATTCTGCTGAACGATATCCTTCCTACGGATAACTACTTTTCTGTAATTGATATCAGTAATGCCTTTTTCTCTATTCCCTTGCAGAAAGATAGTAGATTTTGGTTTGCATTTACGTTTATGGGCAAGCGTTATACCTATACCAGGTTACCGCAGGGACACTGCGAAAGTCCGACCATCTTCTCACAAGAGATGTCCACCAATTTGGCTCAGTTCCAACCCGCCCAAGGATGCCACCTACTGCTGTACGTGGATGATAATCCTCCTGGCCGCGACTACGGAAGAACTCTGTAAGTCCGAGACTATTCAACTACTACACTTTCTGGCACACGAAGGACATAAGGTAAATAAGTCTAAGTTACAATTTTGTAAATTAGAAGTATGTTACCTGGGTTATACTATCTCTGGGAAGGGCAGGTAATTAGATGACAGCAGAAAGAATGCTATTTTACAAGCCCCCATGCCAACTACAAAAAAAAAGAAATGATGTCCTTTTTAGGCATTACGAACTTCTGTTGTAGTTGGATTCCCAACTACGCCGAAGAAGTGCACCCGCTATCAAACTTAATTTTTGCAATACCGATGGCGGCAAAAGATTTGCTGCACTGGACAGACAAGGCAGTATAGGCATTTACTAGGATCAAGCAACTGATAGCTGGGTCAGCAACATTGGGGTTTACAGATTACAGTAAGACCTTTATGCAGACTGTAGATTGCAAGCAGGGATTTATGACATCTGTTTTAATGCAAATGTATGGAGATAAGTTAAGACCATTGGCATTTTACTCTAGCAAATTAGACTCAGTAGCACGAGCATTACCACACTGTGTGCAAGCAGTAATTGCAGCCGCTTTGGTGGTACAAGCGTCTGCCATGTTGGTATTGTTCCACGATCTTACGTTAAAAGTCCCGCACTCTGTAGCAGTCATCCTTCTGCAGGACAAGTTAACATTTCTGTCACCTAGCAGACATTTATCTTGTATGACTACGCTGTTATCGCAGCCACACATGACAATTGAGAGATGCACTACCTTAAATCCAGCGACATTGCTACCTGTTGCTGAAGACGGTATTCGCATGTATGCTTAAATCTCATACATTCTAAAGTTCTACCAAGACCGGATCTTAAAGATCAACCCTTACTACATGCGGACTGGACACTGTTTGTAGATGGGTCAGCACGCAAAACAGAAACAGGCACCACGCAGGTAGGGTATGCAGTTACTACTGCAACTCAGATAATAGAGGCAAGACCACTCCCGGGAACTTATCCGCTCAAGCAGCGGAACTGATTGCTGTGACAAGGGCATGTCTCCTTTCAGAGGACAGGAATGTCACTATCTATACGGATAGTCAATATGCCTTCTACGGTGCATGTGTTTGCTCAGCAATGCAAAAATAGCGGGATCGTTACAACCTCGCGGACCCCCATTATGCACAAAGACGTAATCCTTGAATCACTACAAGCCCTCCAACGGCCACGGCGTTTGGCCATCTGTAAATGCGCTGCTCATACCCATGCTAAGGACCCGGTATCACTTGGTAATGCCCTAGCAGACAAAGCAGCCAAAGAGGCAGCTATGTCCAGTACCTTTTCACTTGAAACCACACCTACAGAATTACAACCAACAGATAAATTTGATTTGCAAACCTTACAAGTCATGCAGGAACTTAGCACAGTACAGGAAAAACAACGCTGGACTAGGTATGGTGTTAGGCAGAACAAAGGAATCTATGTGGGACCGGATAATAAATATGTTTTGCCTACTAATCTTTTTAGGTATGCAGCACTAGTTGTGCATGGCCCTTCCCATCTGGGCCCTGCAGCTATGGTTAGAATTATCCACCTTACCTTTTGGACCAAGGGTTTCATTGCATATGCAAAACGTTTTTGTCTATCCTGCATAGTATGTGCTAAATACCACGGGGGAGGGGTCAGAGTTGCTCCGGCATCATTTCCAACACCCCCCTATCCTTTTCATACAATATGTATGGACTTCATCGAATTGACCCCGGCACAACTAAAGAAGTTTGTGTTAGTAATAGTAGATGCATTTACTAAGTGGGTTGAGGCTTTTCCGGTGACACATCCGGATGCTCAATCAGTGGCTAAAATTTTGGTCAATCACATCGTCCCGCACTTTGGACTTTCTACACGCATCTACTCTGACAGCGGCACGCATTTTGTCAATCAGATCATACAGAAACTGTCTACAGTTTTCCAAATTGAATTGAAACACCATTGTGCCTACCACCCACAGTCAGCAGGGTTGGTGGAACACCATAACGGCATTCTAAAAGGCAAGTTGAGAAAACTCATGGCCGAGACACATCAGTCTTGGATTACCTGTCTACCTCTAGCCCTCCTTTCCATGCGGACAACTCCCAACTCAAAAGGAGTCACCCCATTTGAGTTGTTGTATGGGAGACCTTATTACGTCCCGCAGTGGCAAAACTTGTTGCCTGCGGAACGTGAGGGGGGTGAGGAGTTAGCTGAGTACATGAGGAAAATGCTGACCAATTCTAACAGCTGTTTAACGAATGATTATTTTTCAGGTTCAAGAGACGGAAGTCGCAGCAGTAACCATGAAGGACAATAATGAGAATAAGAAAAAATGGTTCTATTGCAATGTTTTATTGTTTATAACTATTGTGATTGTAATATTTCTGTTTTGGCCATTTCTGTTTTTTTAATGAAGCTAGCCATTCTAAAAGAGACAAATACACCAGCTGGCATCCAAACTTTAATACATATCAAGCGATTAAATATGCATATGCATCCTCAATGAATGTCTCAAATTGTTGGGTATGTACTGCAATACCTACTGTATATAGTGGCTTAATGTTAGGGACAGCCCCTCTGGGAACAAATGATACTTGGAATAATTTGTTGTTTGAAACCACAGAAGTACCACTGAGAGACAAGGTGGCGCTGCCTTTTCTGGGGTGCCAAAATGGAACAGTGTGTTTTCAAAAGATTGGGAAAGTTAAGGTGGGGCTGAGCCAATGTAATTTGACAATAGTTCATAATTGTACCCTAGAAGGGCAGTGTGAGACCAAGTTTGGAGCTATAAAAAAAAAAAAAAAAGACATCAATGTAAATGATATTAGTTTTGTTGAAAAAATGCTGTATGTATATGGCCTGTTATTTAAGGGGCTAAAGCCAAATGGGAGTTATGAATTTGCAACCAATATTACCATCAAAACAAATGATTGTTATTTTATTTGTGGTAGGAAAGCATATAAATGGTTACCATATGGTTGGTCAGGAAGTTGTTTTTTGGGATATCTGATACCAGGTATCAGATACGCAAATGTATTACCTCAAGATAAAATACGAAATGCACGTTCTCTTAATAAACCTATTAATCCCGTAGGTAACATTGATGCGTCATGGATTTATCACCATGACTTGGCACACGTCAGCAGCAAAGGACTCTCACATATGGACCTAGGCGATGATGTAATTGCTTGGGCTGGTATTTTGCCAGCGTATGGGACAGTAAAATCCATCTGAGAACTGAGAAAACTGTCAAAACTGTTAAAGACTCTGAGTAATGTGACATTTTCAGTGCTAGAATTGGTGATGGGCGAATTAACGGCGATGAGAACCGTAGTGTTGCAGAACCGTATGGCGCTCGATTTCACCCTAGCGGCGAAGGAAAAATAATTCAACAAGTTTTGAACTGACTAAACCTGGTCCAAACCCCTTGACTGACTTTTTCCAAAACCTGTTTGGAAACTGGGGTTCTGTGTTGATGAACATTTTAATTGCTGTATGTGTTGGTGCAATCATATTTTGCTGCTTGGCTGCTGTTGCATACCATGTATCAAAATGATAATATCGAAGGTTATCTCTGCCAATGCTACAAAAGCATATTTCTCTGATTATGAGAAGGTATACAACGATCTGGGATTGTGTAAAATAAACAGTATACAAAATGTTGTAAGGGGGGAAATGTGGAAAAATACTGAAGTCAACATATTTTGTATTCTGTATTTAAAGGGTTAAGCAGAAAAATGTTCACTGCGTGCAAACTGAAATGTTCTGGAAAATGTTGATCACTGAGGAATGCAGGAGTTAATCTTAAACTGCTGATAAAGTTAATGGTGCAAGAATAACTGTGGTACTGGCTGGTAAAAACAAGTAATCAAACTATCAATTTTAATGAATGTTCTGTGTGCTACGTGTATGTACGTGCAGGAGGGTCTATATAAGGAGAACTCAAAGTACAAGTAACCAGACTGCTGGCATATTACTATCATGTAGCAGATCTCCATGCATGTAAAATAAAGCTGTTTTACTTGCTTACAAGAACTTGGTGTGATTCTTCCAGAATATGTTAGAAGAGTAAAATCTTTCGACAATATTATATACCCATTCATTATGGAGAGTGGCACACTGCACTGTGTGACATTTATTAGGCACAGCAGATTTCGTTCTGTCTTCATTGTCTGTCCTTTTATTACATTACATCATTTTATTCAAGAAGGAGATGATTTCTCAATACGGACAACTGATTAGGTGTATCTAATATATATAAGCTGTCACCTACTCACAAATGGGGTTGCCAAACCCCTTCCAACTGTCCCATGCCATTTTAAAGGCACTCAGAATTCACAACCCAACTCTGCTCAGATAGTATGCTTTCCCAAGGGATACCCTCCCATAGCATCTGATGTCCTTTCCTTGTCTGTATATATACTACATAAGAAGATACATGCATGTAGCAGCAGAAGATCCTTACTATTTGTTTCTCTTTTTGCATCATACATTTGTTAGTTTCATGCTATTTATTGAATAATGTACCCGTGGACTCAGGTCATAACTCATGAAGATCTAACTTAGAACATTCTACTTATCATAATGATAATAAATAAATACATATTTACATACAACGTACTTCATATCATGTCTAGTTCTTACATGACGCTTACACACATATTATGGTATAGATGGAACAGTGTTAAATCCCTGTGTTGCATGTGCCCTACAGCATCTTCCATGTTGACTTAACACATATGACATTTAGCAGTTATGTTGTCATTCTCAAGGCAAACGCATTCTGTTTTTCATTTCTGAAATATTAGGTTCATAGATGCATACTAGGTTAATGACTACAAGAGCCTTTTTATGCTTGCCTTGCATCCCAAATCTCTGACAAGTTCTGGCAACCTTGATAAATGTAAGCAGGGACTTGGGAGATGAAGCATTTACAAACAGGGGCCTGGGAGATGAACCATTTACAGGCTTCCTGTGTTCATTAGAGACATAAGTGCCAAACCAGGAATTAATTCCTTGTTCCCAATCTAATTGTCCAAGTTACACTTGAATTAGGTTAGGGAAGAACTCTGCTTCACATGGATGGGAAGCATGTTCCAGAGAAGGGATTGTCTCTGGGATACATACCTGTCTTTCTAGCAGGTCCTACTGATATCACAGACAAAGTTTAAGTCTTAAGAATGGGTAGTTCTGATGCTGCTGTTTTGCAAATATGCAGGAGGTCCATCAGTGTGGGGTTTGACAATGCCTTGTATGCTAGTCATAGATGTCCCCTCAACATCCTGTAGGAGACAGAATACAGGGACAAAGCCATGAGACAGTCTGCATAGGGCATATTATTTACTCCTTGTGTTGTTTTAATGAGGAACTTCTGTGGGCTTTCCAGTTGTTGAATATGCCTGTTTAGATACATACCAAAAGAGATTGAATACAGTAGAACAATGACCTCCTTGGACCTAGGTGCCATACTTTTGTTTATAAGTTGTACAACATAGAATGATTTCCCCAGTACTATAGATACATGATGGTCAAAGGCTAGATTACCAGTAAAAAAACAAAAAAGTAAACTTCCATAAAAAATAGTAGTACAGTTCGGTACCAATGAAGGCTGTCTTCCAAAACCACAAAAGTTTTGAAAGGCTAGATTACCGTCTATGTGTGTCCCTAAGTCCATGATCACTGGGTCATCTCTTAGGTGTGTGTTGTCATTATGCACAGGGGTGGATGATTTCTCAAAGGATACAATTATGCATTTCTTGGCATTTAATTTTAGTCCATGGCTTTGACACAAGTTATTTACCAGTGTCAGCCCTTCCTGGACAACATTTGTGGTAATGAAGAATTCTATGACTACTCCTAATTTGCAGTCATCTGCAAATTAAGTCAGCAAGAGGCCTCTGACATTGGCCATGACTTCAGAGAAACAAATGCCAAAAAGGAGTGGTCCCTGGAATGATCCCTGAAGGACTCTGCTTGTGACTGACCTCTTTGTAGAGATGGACTCCCCAATTCGATTCTAACTTCCTGGGTACTGTCTGTGAGCCAGCTGGCTAACTACCAGGTGACATAAGGGTTTTTACCTAACCTCTTCAGTTTGTCAACAATGCCCAAGTGTGGTATTATGTCAAATTTCTTGGCCAGTTCAAGGTAGGCAGTGTGAACCATTCTGCCCTCATCCATTGCTTTGGTGATATTCTCAAAGAAGTCCAACAGGTTAAGTTGGCATGACCTGTCCTTGACGAAACCAAATTGGGTTGGGTCCAGTGTCTGAGATTCCTATGTCATTACTGATCATTTCCATGATAATTCTTTCCATAGCTTTGCATATGAGACTAGTAAAACTTATGGGCCTGTAGTTTCTAGGGTCTGTAGATGGTCCACTTTTGTGCAGAGGGATGACTATTGCTGTTCTCCATTCATGAAGCTGTTTGGAGACTATAGTTAAACAGCAATTTCTGAGGTCCTGATAGGTCAAATTTCATTTTATTTAGAATGTATCCTCGGATACTGTCCGGACTCATGCAGTGTTTTTTGTCTTAGAGAGAATATTGAAGACATGTACCCTAGTGATACTGGGGGAGTTATAGTTGATGGTATTTCCTCAGTGGAGGTTGAGAGGCAGAGAGGGGTAAAGTTAGAGCAGAATTTCTCTGGCGGTTTTGCTATGTCTTCTGTCTCAATATGGGTGGCTCCATTAACAATGAGCTCTGCACACCACTATACATTGCCTTTGAGGTTGTGGATATAGCTAAAGAAGGCCTTGTGGTTGTCCTTGGCCTTGGTAGACTTTATCTGTTATTTGTTTAGTTTGATCAGAGTGATTTTATCCTGCTGGGTGCTACACCTTCTACTTTTTGCCATTATTTTCTTCCTTATTTTATACAGCCTGTTAATTCTGTGATTCCACCAGGGCACAGTGGCATAGCTGGCGGGGGGGGGGGCGGGGGTGAGAGGGGTGGTCTGCCTGGGGCAGCACTTTTACATTTAGTTTTTATAGTTTTAGTTAAACAAAACTGTTCCTTAAGGGTATTCTTCCATAACACAGGACCCTAGTTGCTGGTCCAGTCGCATCACTTCTGTGCATGTACATTCATTGTCACACAGACGTCCTATTCTGTCTGCCCACATGCAATTTAATGTTCAACTTCAATTAAGGTAATTGTTGATTTTTGCTCTGTGTGTGTGATTGCTGCTGCTTTTCCTATTCCTGCTGCTTCTGCCATTCAGTTCACAGAATTATTTCAAGTAAGTGAATTTTACTTTGTGTTATTGCTTCATAGAATTATTCCTGAAGGTGTATGTGTTTATTCCTGAAGGTGGGGGTGTATGTGTGTGTGTCTATTCCCGAAGGTAGGGATGTGTGTGTGTTTATTCCCAAAGGTAGGAGTGTGTGTGTTTATTCCTGAATGTAGGGGGTGGGTGTGTATTTAGTCCTGAAGGTAGGGGGTGTGTGTTTATTCCTGAAGGTAGGGGTTGGTGTATTTATTCCTGAAGGTGGGGGGTGGGTGTGTTTATTCTTGAAGGTAGGGATTGGGTACATGTGTTTATTTTTAAAGGTTGGGTGGGTGCATGTGTTTATTCTTGATGGCTGGGTGGGTGCGTGTGTTTATTCTTGAAGGTTGGGTGGGTGCATGTGTTTAATCTTGAAGGCTGGGTGGGTGTGTCTGTTTATTCTTGAAGGTTGGGTGGGTGGGTACATGTGTTTATTCTTGAAGGTTGGGTGGATGTGCATGTGTTTATTCTTGAAGGTTGGGTGTGTGGGTGTGTGGGTGCATGTGTTTATTCTTGAAGGTTGGGTGGGTGGGTGTGTGAGTGCGTGAGTTTATTCTTGATGGTTGGGTGGGTCGGTGTGTGTGCATATGTTTATTCTTGGTGTGTGTGTGCGCGTGTGTTTATTCTTAGCGTGTGAGTGCGTGTGTTTATTTTTGGTGTGTGTGCATGTGTTTATTCTTAGTGTGTGAATGCATGTGTTTATTCTTGGTGTGTGTGCGTGTGTGAGTGCGTGTGTTTATTCTTGCTGTGTGGGTGAGTGTGTGCGTGTGTGTGTGCGTGTGTGTGTGTGTGTGTGTGTGTGTGTGTGTGTGTGTGTGTGTGTGTGTGTGTGTGTGTGTGTAAAATGCCCCAGTTAGGTATACCTGGAGGTTAGTGTTACTCAGGCTCAAATCCTTTACCTTAGGTAGAAGAAACAAGAGCCTGAATTCTCTACCCATACCACTACTTGTGATTTGAGGAGTTGAGTCCATAGCTCTCAACTGTCTGGATTTTCACAGAATGTCTGGAATGTTTGGCTCATACTTAAAAGTTTTGTTTTTTGGGAAATCAGTGAGAACTGAATTCACTAAATAATGATAACCATTTAAGTTTTAGTCTTTCTATCTTTCAGGAAACGCATGATAATGCAAAACATTTTATTCTGGCAGCTTTCTAAGATTATACAAGCAATGTTTAAAATGTGTCCCTGGTTTTGGGCCTTTGCCCCCCCCCCCCAGATAAATTTTGGATTTTTTCCAGATTTCTTGTGCTGCAAATCTGAGAGATATAGTTGAGTCTCAAGTGGATTTTACAAGAAGCTGAGAGTTCCAGGGGAAGAGAAGTTTAGTGCTGCTTATGCCAAGCCTGTTTGCATTGTTAGTAGCATAACACGTAGTATACATGCTTTTGATGCAGAAGGCTGTGCGTTCTACTCCCACAGTATGTAGATGGATTGCTAATACCATACTGTGTTGTACTTTAAAGAGGGTGGATGCTGCATTCCTGAGAATGTCATCCTTTGGAGGAGATACCTAGTAACTATGAACCTGTTATCAGTTTGCCATCCATTCCCAACTGCAATATTATTAGCTTATCATTTTAACATAAATTAAATTAAATTAAATTAATTAATTAAATTTGTTTCATTATGTAACATAGGCAATGTATTCTTCAAGAACAACAGACACTTTATTTGTAGATAAAATGATGAAATATGAAGTTGTTTGCTAGCAACAGCCTCTTCATTAGTTACAGATCTCTTTAATGTGGAATTATTTAGATGATTTTACTTCTGCAGAGATTATGCATAGTTACTGATATTGGTGGATTGTAATGACAGAAGTTTGAGTAGATTTTTATGATGGAAATTCATTGCTTACTGGAAAAATGTTTGAAACAATAACTTTAAAATGCTCTAACAAGCATGCTGTATTATACAAGGAATATAATTTAATACAATCAGGAAGGTGAATCAAAGAACACGTTTGATTGCATGGTCCTAAATATGTGTGCAAGGAACCTATGATTTGAAAACAGCCCAAAGGTAAACTTTATCCACCACTGGCCAGCTGCATTTTCTTTGAATGTGGGTTTCAATGCTGTTAGAATGAATGTGAGTTTCAAGGGCAGAGAAGTTTTAATGCTAAATCTGTTTTCATTGTGAAACTGTATTGCTTTGTTTGGCAGATGTCTATCAGTGCTTGCACTATAAAATAGAAAATTAGAGTTTTAAATGAAATCCAAATAATCATTGTAGAAGTAAAGCATAAAGCACTACACACATTACAGTGCTTATGGTAAATGCGGAGAAATAGCCAAGCAATGGGACACTGGAATGGCTGCAGGAGGAGGGCTGTGTATGGGAAGCCACATATGACCATGAATTTTGTGAGGGGGAGGGGCAGCAAACTCAAAGAAAGCCCCAGGCAGCACAAACTCTAGCTAATCCACTGCCAGGGTAGCTTGTTTTTTTAGTTAGTTCTGTGCTTCTTTCTGGTGGGTACAGCTGTCTTTGCACAGCTATTAATATGCTTGTATAGGGTTACTGTGAACAGTTCTGCATAGGCTGCAGTGTTCTCAGGGTTTATAGGGACTTGAAATTGTGCCTGGTTATCACTTAATAGTAGTAAGATAGCTTTAGAGTAGTTCCTGAACATTCTAGTGTTAGCTGCAGTTCTGAGTTTTACTTTTACTTCAAGGGAGATTGTTTTGTGATCTGACCTTACCAGAAAAAACATTACACTAGGGGGTATGCAGCACCCTCCCATGTTAGTGAAGACCAGATCTAGTATGTTTGAACTCCTGGTCAGCTTATTAACACTCTGCTCCAGGGAGGTTCTGTTTACAAAATCCAGGAATTTCTGTGCCAGCAGTTTGGTGTCACATATGATTCCTAGTTAATACTGGGGTAATTAAATTCACCCATGGATATGGTATTGTGTTGGATGGTAAGTGTTTCCAATAAGTTTAACTACATGGGTCACAGAGGGGGACATATAGCTTGCAAGGAAGTGGTATAGGATTGTTCCTGTGGTGATCTGAATGCAGAGAAGCTCAAGTGCATTATCCTATTTGACCAGCATTGTGGTCAATTTATTTTTTATGTAACTTGAGACACCCCCACCTTTAGTCCCTGTCTATATGTTAGTTGGTCTAAATCTGCGGACGATATTATAGCCTTGCACTACCTGTGTACTCTGTATGGCTTTAAACCATATCTCAGTGACTGCACAGTCATCATCATTTTCTCGAGTGAGGAGAGCTTGTGGGAAATGGCGTTTCTTGTTTAGGCTCCTAGCATAGATCAGTAACACTTTTAGATTTTCTTGGTTTTGATTTACTATGTTGGAAGTACTTTCAATTTGGCATTGCCTAAAAAAGACAGTATGGATGATAACAAGATTTTAGGTAATATTTGAAAGCCAAGAGGGGAAAGGTGCAGACCATCCTTGGAAAAGCAGCATGGTCAGTTGATCATCCCCTTCCATGCTGACAAATATTATGCCCCCTTAGAACGACACCAGAAACTAAGCCAATTATTAGTCAGTCATCTTCTATTCATATTGTGACATCATCCTTGGAAAATATAAAATGCTGTTCAATGCCAGGCACATACCACCCTGGGACACATATTCCAACAGTTCCATGATGTCTCTCTTCATATAGTCTAGGGAGGTATGTCTCAGGTCATTTATACCCACATGGACTATGATTGACTCATACTGGTACTTGTGGTTCAATGACCTGAATGCGTGCGTAATGTGTCAAATCATGGCCCCTAATAAGCAACTGACCGTGACTTTCTCCCTACTCAGCCTGATGAGAGGGACATCAATGTGTCTCACAATGGAGCCTCTAATAATCAGAATGTTGGATTGGGTGGTCCCTTGCTTTATGGGCTTAGAAGTAGAGCCTGGATGAGATGTGGCTGTATGTGCTGATGTGGATGTTGTTTTAAAATACTGCATTCTGCTGAGTGTATTTATTATGTGCACTTCATCTAGGAAGTCTTTGTCATTTAGAAAGGTTAAACTTAAGTTCTTCAGCATATGTGGGTCTATGTATCTGCTTTGAACTGTGTGTGATGGGTGCAGCATGTATACTACTGACAACCTGATTGACATTAGGAGTGCATTATGTTAGAGCTTTTCCTCTACTGACATTGGGTAAATACATTTCTCACATACCTTATCAGTTTGAAAATTAGCTGGTTGTCGGTCAACATGAGGCAATTTCTACATTGTCTATGCCCATACCCTCCAAGCTAATAACAAAGATAATGGGAACATTCATATCCATGGCAGTGGGGCCTTTTTATTGATTAGACAGGTACAATGAGAATATAAAGTAATATCAGGAATATCTGGTTTGCAACTCTGTGGGCAGTGCTTGACACTGCAAACTAGTTTCCCTGCATGCAACTAGGTATTGTTGAAATTTCAAGGGTACGTTTACAGGAAACATCTCAACTCAAGATGTCTGAGTCTATACAAGGTACTACCAAACACTTGAGGGGAAAACAATTAAGTAGACCCTGATGATTTATGGATGAAGAATTTAGGGAAAAATGCTGAAGTTAGGTTAGACAGCAGCTAATCAAACAGTACTTATTGTAAAGAAAGAATTACATTTGTCAAGAATGATGAAAAGAGGGGAATTGCCTGTTTGGTTACTGCCTGGCTACTACTAGTGCTGGTCTCACCACAGCTTCACATTGATGGGATACAGTGATCCTTTGCTTCTTCTCTCACCAGAAGTAAAACAGCAGCACCAATCACAAGACGAGAAGCCGCCACAGGCTCTTTGCTGATCAGCAGTCTTGTAGGCTTGTTGTAGCATTTGTGACACCCATGTACTGGTCCAGTAATCAAGGAGCCTCACTCCTCACCACTAGTACTAGTGAAGGGCATGCACATTAGGGGGATAACAAGTACTTACACAGTAAAGTACAATTTCCCTTAAGAGCATGCAGAGATCACAGTCAGTCTGGGGCTGGTTTCTCCCTTTCTCTCCAGATCCCCAATAAGACTACCCACTGGCACAGCTATACGGTCCAGATCTCAGCCTAGTGGTCAAGCTAAAACCTCCAGCACCCTCTCTGTCCAACCAGAGCTTTGTGTCCCTGCCCAAGTAGCTGACGCACACACACACACACACACACACACACACACACACACACACACACACACACACATACTTTTAAGATTTGATTTAGATACAGGCACAAAGACACTCCTGGGGAATTCTGGCATGGGTTCTCCAGCTATGCCCCCATTATGCCCAGACTATAAGGTAGTACCAACTGCCACCAAACACTACTATCAAATACTATAAGGCCCCTCCCAAAAGGTGACCAATTTCACTGTGTAATATTACTGTTATCCAAATAGTAAGTGTGCTGAACAGCAAGACTATTGGAGTGGCTTGGACAGTATCACCAAATACATGCAATGTACTGTAAGGGCTTAAATTATCTCTACACAAAACAACCACAGTTGAAAGGTTTAAAAAATATTTAATAATAAATAATAAAAACACAAGACAAATCTCATCAGTTCAACACAGTGTTTATCAAAAGTTCAGAAATCACATGAACTTTAAAATAATATTGTAGGATAGTCTGACATAAATATAGAAAACAGCTAGACTAATCTGGCTATATTATATCTATCTCTAACAGAAATATTAAGTTCCAAATAACTTTACTTACAGAGCAAAGCAAGTGCCTGGTGAGTTGTTGTCAGATCTTGATCAAGATACAAAATGCTCAGTCATTCTCTCTGAGAAAGTCTTAAACTGATAATGCCCAGTACTGCTGACTCATTTCACATTACATCATTTTTATCACTCCCACTTTAGTTCCCAGGCTAACAGAAACTGAGAATTTACATTTCCTTGTAAGCTGCACCTGACCAGAAAGCCACAGCAATAAAAGAAACTCTTTCATGTAAAATCTAGTAATTATCTCTGTCTTAATAGCAATAGAAATAATTTGCTAGCCCAAATATCCTATCTCTGAGCTTGAGATTTAACACAGTTGTAACTCTTTACTTAACAGCTTTCTTCCAGCAGGGTGCACTGTAGTTACATTTTTGAAGTTCAGCATATAACACAGTTTTCTTACATTTATAAAAACAAGCCTGTGGATTATATTAATATTTACAATGGCATAATATTATCTACAAAATTCTATCTAGCTAGGCTGGCAGCCTTCACATATCTCCCCCCCCCACCCAGACAGCTCAAGCTAGTTGAGAAACGTTGCTTCAGAGGGTTAGGTCTATCTGAGTATACCTTACCCCATTCCCTGTCTTGAGACCCCATATGCGTTGGCATTGCTAATCCCACTGCACTGACATATCATATGCTTGCAACCCTAGGCTCCATCTTAGAAACTTGGCATTTTACTGGCCGGCTCGGTGTAACCATGTTAGGGGATTGTGATCTGTAACTACAGTGAATTTCTTTCCATACAGATAAGGCTGAGGTTTCTGCAGTGCCAACACTATGACTGGACATTCCTTTTCTACAGCTGCATAGCATTCTTCGCTGGATTAGAGCATAAAACTGAGATAAACCACTAGGTGCTCTTCTCCCTCTGAAGAAATCTGGCTAAGTACAGCCCCCAGTCAGAAAAAGCAACACCACTGTGATAAAGTGAAGCTTGTAAACCAGCAAATATCCAAAAGAGAAGAAAACAGCTTCACAGCACCAAGTTGTAAAAAGTTTAATAACTATCATATACCAAGACAAAGCTTTCGGACAAGGATGAAGGACCTTGTCCGAAAGCTTTGTCTTGGTATATGATCATTATTAAACTTTACAACAATGCTAATGTTCTTCTTTAAGTACAGCCCCCACCCATGGTTCAAAGCATCCACATGCACAACAAATTATTTGCTGTAATCTGGACTGGCTAACACAGGGGGTCCTCCCAAAGTTTCTTTAATCTTCTGGGATGCCTGCCCACATGCTGTGGTCTACACTACCTTATCTGGCCTGTTTTTCCTTATCAGGTCTGTGAGGGAATCAGCTATGGTACTATAACTGGGGACGAACTTTCTATAGTACCCTGCTGTCCCTAAGAATGCCATCACCTGCTTTTTGGTAACAGGTGCAGGCCATGCCAGAATGACTTCCACTTTGGCAGGTTCTGGCCTGATCTTACTACTCCCCACTCTATGTCACAGGTAGGAGACCTCTGCCATATCCACTTGACATTTGCTGGGCTTAATGGTCAACCCTACCCTCTGTAGTCTGCCTAGCACCTCCCTGACATGCTGAAGGTGCTCTTGCCAGGAATGGCTGTGGATGGCAATATCATCTAGGTAAGCAAGAGCAAACCCTCCTGCTCCTGCTAGGGTATGATCCACCAGCCTCTGAAAAGTCACTAGGACATTTTTCATCCCAAAGGGCATCTTTGTGAACTCATACAAGCCAAAAGGAGTCACAAAGGCTCACCTTTGTCTAGCACTGGGGGTCAAGGGCACCTGCCAGTAACCCTTGGTAAGATCAATGGAGGTAAGATACTTAGCCCCATCCAGCTGCTCTAGGACTTCATCCAACCTAGGCAATGATCTAAAAATAAATAAACTTCTCACACCAAGTTGTCTGCCCAATGGATGACCTCAGCAGCTCTCCAGAGAAAGCTTCCTTGAATAAATCTTGTCAATAACTTTTACAAATGCTATATTTCTTTAAATTGTACTCTTATGTTTATTTTTGTGATATCTTTTTAATTACATTTTTTGCTTTAGTTTTTCTTCATTAAGGTTATTTAGTAGCATTTGAAACAACTCAAAGCTTCAAAACAATAATCAATCCAACCCCAAGAAATTCTGGAGTAACATATATACCCTCTTTAACCCTGGCAGAAAAGATAACCCATGCCCTGACCCAAATGCCACAGATCATATCATAGCCTCTAAATGTAACTCCTTCTTCATAGACTCTATAGCCAAGCTCACCATATAATTTCCTAACAACTCTTTATCTCCATCCATATCTCTCACCATAATCCCCTCTCCCTCCTCTCCTCTGCCACAACTGTCAACCACACCCCTCTCTTCACCCTTAATCCCATTCCTATAAACACTATAAAAAACTCCTACAACACTTAAAACCCTGCTGTAATGCCCCTGATAACTTACCAACTGCTTTCCTCAAGTCAGCTGCTGACGACATAGCTGTCCCTATCTGCATCCTAATCATTCACTCCATTCAAGAGTCCCATGTACCTCTTCTCTGGGAAAAGGCATTTATCATTCCTTTACAGAAAGGAGGTAACAATTTTGACATCTCCAACTTCCGCCCCATAGCCATCCTCTCCCCTATCTCCAAAATCCTTGAAAAATGTATTAATCTCCAACTTTTATCCTACCTCTTAGATAACAATCTTCTAACCCCAGCACAACATGGATTTAGACTCGGGAACAGTACCACCACTGTCCTTCTATCCTTCCATGACATCATCAGTCAGACACGTGACTCTGGCAATATTGTATCTATCCTCCTCTTAGACCTATCCAAGGACTTCGATACCATCTCCCATAGCCTACTCTTGTCAAAGCTTTCTAAACTAAATCTTGCCTCCTCTTCCAACAATTAGTTTTCCAGCTACCTCACAAATAGGCAGCAGGCCATCAAGTGGAATAACTGTACCTCTCCCTATCTTAACACTCTGACAGGTGCCCCCCTAAGGTTCTATCTAAGCAAAGCTTTCTCCACCCAAAATTGTGCTAGACAGTCAAGAGGAGAAGGTTAACACCCACACTACACCTCAAGCAACACATAGCCCTTCTAAACCCACACCACCAACACCCACACATAGCAACATTAAATTCACATATGCAGAGGCCCTTAACTGTAACCTGCCCAAGCAACAAGGACTGCTGAAGCTGAAACACAAAAAAAACACCAGTCACAACCAAAGTGTCACATAGCTCACAACACCAGTGTGCCACCCAGCAACAGCCCCTAAGGCAAGACAACGTACCTAACACTTTAGTCATAGGTGACTCTATAGTCAGGCAGACTGATGTCTGACTAACCAAGCTGAACAAGGAGAAAATTACAGTCAGCTGCCTGTCGGGTGCCAGGATCCACCACATAACACATGCACTCAAGTCACTCAACAACAAGTACAAATATGACTCTGTTATTGTCCATGTTGGAGTGAATGACTTGAGACGTACCTCCCTAGACTACATGAAAAGAGACATGGAAGAGCTTTCAGATCATGTGGTCCAGGCAGGTATGACCCTAGCCCTGAGTAGCATCCTGCCTTCACCCAGAATGATACCAAAATGTAAGGACAAAATGACTGACTTCAACAATTGCCTAAGCTTCTGGTGTCATTCAAAGGGGATCCAGTATCTGTCTGCCTGGGATGACATGATCAACAGACCGCAATGCTTTGCCAGAGATGATCTGCACCTGTCACCCATGGGATTCAGGTTACTGGCTAAGGCTCTTGCCACCCCTATAGTGCCTTTTTTAGGCAAAGTTCAAAGGACAAAACCACCACCATAATAGGTACAAGGATGCAAATTCTGAAAGTAATGCTACTCCATGCTGGCAGTCTAAACTTCAAAATGCACTCTCTTGAGGCACTCTTAAAAATGGAGAACATCGATATCTGTGCAGTAACTGAGACCTGGTTCAAGGCTCCAGAGAGCACCACTGCAATACCAGGCCACAACTCTTACCACACTTTTCGGCCACCAAACCAGGACCGAAACACTAAAGGTGGAGGAGTGTCCATACACACCAAGGATATTCACACCACCAGGCTAGTTGCCCAACACAATGCGTCTGAAATTCTCCAGGTGCAACTAACACTAGTTAAGACTGTAATCCAAATTGTAACTTGCTGCAGATCCCCCACCATGCCATAAGATTCTCACTACACCTTTCTAAACATACTGGAAAATATTAAGATACAACCAAACATCGTAATACTGGGTGATTTCAACTACCCTGCCATTAACTGGGAAAACTACTCGTGTACCAACACCTTTGCCCAACAGTTCTTGGAATTCATAAATTCCAATGCCTTGGATCAACTAATCCATAGTCCCACCAGGGGCTCCAATATCCTAGACCTGGTCATTACCAACATGTGAAATCGATGCTCCACACCTATGGTCACCCCCTCGTTGGTCAGGTCTGTCCATAAGCTAATCACCCTTAACAGCCACATCCCACCCCCACCCCCAGTAAAGAATCCTCCATAAAAAACTTCTCCACAGCCAACGTCATGCTACTCAAGTCAGAAGTGACAAACTTCATGTCACCCATGTAGACGGAAACTGAAAGTTCGACTGCTGAAACCTACACAAAGGCACTGTATGAGCACATCCACTCATGCATGAATCCCAAATAGGACCAAGATGCTCTCCTCCAAAAAAAGGAAGCCAATCTGGTGGTCCCCTGCCATAAACAAACTTTACAACAAAAGGAAGAAACTGTTGCAGAAAGAAGGAAAATCCCAGGATGCAAAAAATTCCCTTACCAGTTTCAGTAAGAAGCTGAGATCCCTCATAAAATCCTCCAAAGCTAGTTATGAAAATAAAATTGCCAAAGATTCCAAAGACAACCACAAGGCATACTATAACTATGTCAAGAATCTAAATGGCAATGCTCAGATCTGCTCTGAGCTACAACAGAATGGCATTACATATACTGATCCCAAGGACATTGCCAGTATCCTGGCAGATCAATTCAGTGCCAACTTCACCGCCCTCTAACCCCCTAAATGGCCCATCTCAATACCGGAAGATTGCCAAATTCTGGTAATAACGGCCACACAGATAAAAATGCACTCTCCAAAGCTAACAATGCAGTATCCATGGGACCAGATGACATCCTGGGCTGTGTACTACATGAACTACAAAATGAACTGGCACCTCACCTAAGTGTCATGTTTAATTATAGCCTCAACTCAGGCTTCATGCCCACTGAGTGGCACACAGCTACAGTTATCCCACACCACAAGGGGAGATCCACGTTGGATCCTGGGAACTACCACTCCATCAGTCTGACGAGCCTAATCTGCAAGGCTGTGGAACGTATTATCATGGAACTTATAAACAAAGACATTGGCAACCTTCAAACACTGGACCCCACCCAGTTTGGGTTTGTGAAGGGCCAATCTTGCCACCTGAACCTGATTGACTTCTTCGAATCAGTCCCCAGAGCCGTGGATGAGGGTAAGGCGGTCCACACAGCCTATCTGGACCTTGCCAAGGCCTTTGACACCATCCCCCACTCTGGAATCATAGACAGACTTACTAAGCTAGGCATTAATGCCTACATCACTCGATGGGTTGCCAACTGGCTTACTGACAGAACCCACACTGTAAAAGTAGCCAACTCCAAATCCAGCTCCAGACAAGTGACAAGTGGAGTACCTCAGGGTTCAGTCCTCGGACTGCTCTTGTTTGGCATCTACTTCTCTGAAGTACAGGCCAACATTAAGGGACTGTGGCTAACAAAGTTCGCAGATGACTGCAAACTGGGAGCCATTATTGAATCCCCAAATGATGTTGATACTCTACAAAAGGGCCTTACAAAAACAGATGCTTGGTGCCAGAGTCATGGGCTCAAGCTCAATGCCAAGAAATGTACAGTTATCCCCTTTGGGAAAAAACATGTACCCATGAATTACCACATAGGTGGCAGTACACTAAACACCAAAAGTGTGATAAGTGTGATGAGACTTAGGGACACAGTGGAAAGTGGTCTCACCTTTGATAACCACATCGCCACAACAGTCAGAAAATTCTTCTATGTGGCACACCTCATTACTAAGGGCTTTTCATCCAGAAAAAAAGAGGTCATTGTCCCACTGTACTCATCCCTCATTCGACCCATTATAGAATACAACGCTCCATTTGGTATGTACCTCTCAAGACATTTGCAACAACTGGAAAGGCCGCATAAATACCTCACTAAAAAAATCACAGGCCTAAAGCAGATGCCCTACACTGACCGCCTTAAAAAACTCCAGCTATACTCTGTCACATATTGTCTGCTCAGAGGCGATCTCTGTGTAACATACAAGGCCATGTCAAACCCAGAGCTGTTGGACATGCTACACTTAAAGAAATCCCAATCCCTCAGAGCCACACCCTCTAAGGATCTAAACCTTGTCATCACAATAAACAAAACATGCTGGAGGAATAGGTTCCTGACTCAGAGACTCCCCAGACTCTGGAATAGGCTGCCCATACATGTCAAGCAGAGCGCCTCTTTGGCCCTCTTTAAAAGGAACCTTGACGATCGGATGGGAGAAAGGAAATTCACCTCGGGCATCACATTAGTCACCCTGCTAGACAGGGGTCCAGGGAAGTAAATAGTTTGGGAAGAAATAGCTAGGGAATTGTTATGGCTAGGCTTGTATAGGCCCTAGGGCCGATAGTCTAGTACCAGCCTATGAACCTATGAACCTATCCTGGGTCCTCTACTATTTAACATCTTCATTAACTACCTCCATCTTAGTATCCCAAATGCCAGTCTAGTCCAATATGCAGATGACTCCACTATCATCTGCTTTCCCCAGACTCATGCATGATACCCAGCTTGTCTTCAACCACACTGAGACATGGATGCTTAAAAATCACCTGCCTCTAAATACATCTAAAACAAAACTCTTGATCTTTACCCCATCTAAAAATACCAACTTAGACAACAACTCCTTCTCTATAGTTAGCCAAAACAAGATTCCTACCCAAATTGTCCCCCATACTAAGCTCATAGGCGTCATTATCAATGAGCAGCTAAAGTTTGATACCCAATTACCCACCTTCAAACCAACATCAAGAAAACTCACCAGAAGCTTGGAATGCTTTACTACCATAATTGTTACCTTACTTCTTCAACCAAACTTACCCTCTCTACCACCTACCTCTTCCCTTCTCTCATGTATGGAGCACCTCTTTTTACCAACCTCCAAGCCACTCTCAAGGCCAAACTAGCATTCTGTTAGAATTAGAGCTCCAAGTTTGCCAGTAACTCCAAATCCTCCTCCCATCACTGCAATGCCTTACACTCCTTGAACTGGCTGGAACTCTCCAATTATCTCTCTTACATTCAGCTCTGCACTGCCCATCAACTAATTTTAAGCCATCTCTCTGCCCCTCCCTCTCCTCCATCCTCACTCTGCATCTCCCCAATCGATCTCTCGCTTCCAATAATCAAAATCTCCTCAAAGTTTACAAACCCTTATGTACTGCTGGCCAATTTCTATTGTCTTTCTCCCTTGCACACAAATGGAACTCCCTCCCTACCCATATCCGCACTTCCCAAAATTCTCCACTTTTAAAATACTACACCATTCGTATCTCTCTTCTACTTGGGAATGCTGCTGCTCTCATCCCTCCTAACTCCTTCCCCTATCTCCTCTACATTTAATTTCCTCTCTCCCATATTTTCAAACTAATCTACCTATACATTTCTCATCTATTCTCCCCTTTACAACTAAATGCCTCCTAATACTTATCATGCCTCCTCCTTCCTCATCTCCCGCACTGCTATTTATTCACTCTATACCCTACCCCACATTAGCATTAACTTTCCTTACACAACAGTATGCTTATCTTTTCATCTTGTTCTAATCTAGTACTAATGTATTCTAAATCAATCCACAGCTACTGTAACCGCTACATCAAATGCTAAAGTGAAATCTAAGTTATACAAACTTTGCTTTAATTCCTGGCAATTTTGTCTTTGTATCTGCTCTGTGCGAGTCCTATACTACTTCTCTTCTTTGTTAACAATGTATGTACATATAATTTTTTAATCCCTGTCAATTTACATCTGTAAGAACTTTATTTGATTTCTGTATTAATTCTCTGTATTTTTATTCATAATGTATGTATACGGAGCTTTTCTCCCGGGCCTTCATTGAAAAAGGGCTCATCTAGTCCCAGTGGACTTTCCCGGTTAACAAACTGCAAATAAATGAATATGTTGAAATGCCTTGCATCCACTGGCAAATGGGCTCCAGAATCCTCATGACCCTGTAAAGAATGATGCAGGCTGTCAGTAAATGGATGGCTTTATTTTTATTATTTGTCAACTGATCAAAACTCTGCATTGATTTGTATTACACTGGTAAGCAATCAAGACTCAATAGGCAAAAGCACACTCCTATCAGGGGGTCTCATAAGAGTACTTATCTGATTAAATGAGTTATTCAAAATGAAGAATGAGCTAGATGAGGAGGCATTGGAGGCAGAAATAAGCACAATGTGTTGCTGCTCTGAAAAAAAATATATTATCTCTTCTATAATGATGGGCTGTGACAAGACAAATACAGAATAAAACTGAGGCATGCAATAACACACCCAGACCATGCAATGCATTGCACTGACTTGCCATGCCATGCATCAGACATTACTGTAATCACACAAGCTAGAGAGGTGAGGAGGGCACAGTCATCATCATTTACACAGGTGTGGTGGGATGCAGTCATAGGGGACAGCAAAGCTAACATAGGTAGAAGAGTCATAGGTAGTAGATGTGGTAATCATGCACATGGCAAGGAGGTTATGGAGAGTCAGAGATCACATCCTCCAGTGATGGATTGACGCTTCTATGGGTGGAACACTAACTGAGTTACCATGTGACCCCACAGTTTTGGGATTGAAGTATCTTGTCCAAGGGATGATGTACTATGTGAGGAAAGTGCATGGGAATCCCACTGTGGCCCCCACTGTCACATTCCATTAGAGTACTGCTGCCCATAACTGGTGAAAAGGCATGTTTAGGTGTCTTCCATGGTAGGGATACAGAACAGTGTAAGGGTGTAGAACTATGGGACCTCTGATTGGCTGGCCCTGTATGGTATCCTCACAGTGAAGCCAGAAGATCATTGGTTATATCAATGGGAGTGTGCCTGCCCAGTGACAGAGGCAATTATGGACAGTGTGGACAATGAAGATATCTCCAGAATACTGTGTGCTATCTACATAAGCCTGGTATGCAATTGTGCAATCCGCATCTATTGCTTACCACAACCAATGTGGCTCATTGCCCACATCCACATGGATGCATCAATGACTGTCAGATGGTCCACCAATGGCCTTAACAGGTATGTCCGGTCTTGGTCCTTAAATCCCATGTCACTCTGCATACATTTCAAGATGTCCTACAGTGTTTTCAGCAATTGCAGGTCCTTATACAGGCCACACAACACACTCAACATCTCTGACATGGTATGAGGAATGGACATCTATGCCTGGATCACTGGTACACATCTGTAATCCTACCTATTTAGGAGACAGAGGTTGTTGGATCAAATGAGTCTGAAATTGGGAGTTGGAGGATTGACTGAAACAGTCTGCTAACATGACAAAAATGGAACAAGTCTATTTGCACTTCCACTGATTGATGTCAAGAGTGACACTCAGGCCTGGTGAAATCCTGGAGTCATGGCAGTAACAGCTTGCTACATGCCTTTCCCTAAAATGGGGTGCATTCAACTCAGAGGCAATATGACCCTTTGATGCCATCTGTGATAGTGACATGTGTGTAACAAAGGCAGGGCTGATATGGACAAGATGACCTTTGCTGAACACAGATGATGCCAAAGAGTCATCCTGCCTCTACATCATCATCTCAACTGCAGAGGATATAAGTGCTCCTCCACTGTTAACATAGTTAACATTATAGGTGTGTTACTGGACTGTTCCATGTGGATGATGTCATCATTGTCAGTGACCAATGGCATGATGACATAAGGCATGTTCCAACCTATTTTGCCAGATTCTCCTCTAGTAGAACCTATGAATGCATATAGAAAGCATACCTGTGAAAATGCTGGATCATATGTGTGACTCCCACCACCATGTCGCACACAGACTGCAACATGCCAATCCTCTACATAGGCTATGGACACACAAGTACCTGATTATAAAAGCTGTTACTGAAAGCCCTGGATGGCATAAACACATATGTGTTTGCCTGAGCAAACCATATGCAGGTGCAAGTCACTGTCCTATAGCAATGGCATGTGTCACTACTCACTTGAATCCCCTATAGATACACAGGCAGTTCCCATCCCAGCTCCTATATCCAAGTTATTGCTAGATGCAAGGGTTTCTCATTCCCCATTGAGGAATACCAGGAATTCGTCCATCTCTGTGAGATATGACGCCTCTGTGCAGATGGTCCATCAGCAGTGGTCAGCCTAGCTCTAGTGATTTTCTACACTTTGGTCCTGACCTGCAATAATGTATTAGTGATATTGCAAAGAACTTGTACTATTGTCCTGCTATGGCTGCCCAGTATATTAATGTTCTGCACCAGTTCTTGCAGCACCTGGTCCCAGACAGAAATGTCAGCTTTATCTTTCTCATGGATACTCATATTATGTGTGATTCTGACCTGTAGTAGCACCTATGCCTCTCATGTGGAGGACAGCCCAGCCATTACCAATTTTTCAGTCATATGCCAAGATATGCATACCTGTGAGTTACACATGTGGATCACTATGCATATACATGACTGTTCATGCCAGCTGTTAACTGCCTCCATACTATTTCAAGCACCCTTATGGTGACCAAGAAAGTATGTGCAGATATGGTGTGAACTTTCTGCACTGAGCTATGGTGCAGCAGATGTGGACGCATTAACTATGATTACTATCCATCAAATAGGTGCAGCTGTCACTGTCTGTGCCTGGTTTACCTGAAGCCCAGTATCCTCTGTAGTATGTCATGCTGTCTGTGTACATATGATGTAATGTGATATCACAAAAAAAGCAGGACAGTGACTATGCCTGACTGTATTATTTGTGCTCTGTCAGGCTGAAGGCCTATCCTACCTACACTCTGTCAGGTCCCCCCCCCCCCATGAACAGGATTGCAACCTATCCCACCAGTCTTCATGCCTTTGTCATGTTCAGACACCCAATAGGACTGTAATTTGCCCTGACAATCCTCTTTTCCCTATCAGGTTAATCCACCTCAACAGGACTGCAAACTGTCCTGCTTGTCTCCTGTGCACTGCTACATTGAAATACCTCAGCCTGTAAGCCCTATCATGCTCTGTGTCATGATCCCCCCAACACTCCATTTCTGCGCAACAATATTTGCTGCTGTCATGCAACCCTTCCTTGCAAAAGAAAACAACAAAGGATAGGGTGCCATTAGTGATGAGGAGTTATAGCTGGTACAGCATACAGAGTACAAGTGTGAAAATAAGATGCTACTAACCCCACTGTGCCATTCAACTCTGCCATCTCTTGCTTCAGCAAGCAGAGTTCGCATCTCTCTCTGCATATGTTGAAAGACAAAATGGATATACAGGTCATTACATACTAGTGTCACTGAGATGCAGATTGCAGTGCAAAACTAATGTTCCATAAATAGTATATGCAAGCAAGCAAATCCCAGAGATGCTGCCCATAGTGCTACTCAGATACTACAATTTAATATGAATGTGCAATGAAGCAGAACAGCACAGGGTGCCCACAGCTAGGACTACAATCTGCGCCATCATATATAGGTACAATGAAGCAGAACAGCACAATGTGCACATAACTAGGGCAGCAATCTGCACCACCATATATAGGTACAATTAAGCAAAGCGGCACAGGGTGCCCACAGCTAGGACAGCAATCTGCACCTCTATATATAGGCACAATTAAGCAGAGCAGCACAGGGTGCCCACAGCTGGGACAGCAATCTGCACCACTATATATAGGTACAATGAAGCAGAACAGCACAGGGTGCCCACAGCTAGGACAACAATCTGCACCACTATATATAGGTACAATGAAGCAGAGCAGCACAGGGTGCCCACAGCTAGGACAGCAATCTGCACCACTATATATAGGTACAATGAAGCAGAACAGCACAGCGTGCCCACAGCTAGGACAGCAATCTGCACCACTATATATAGGTACAATGAAGCAAAGCGGCACAGGGTGCCCACAGCTAGCATAGCAATCTGCACCACTATATATAGGTACAATGAAGCAAAGCAGCACAGGGTGCCCACAACTAGGACGGCAATCTGCACCACTGTATATAGGTACAATGAAGCAAAGCGGCACAGGGTGCCCACAGCTAGGACAGCAATCTGCACCACTATATATAGGTACAATGAAGCAGAATAGCACAGGGTGCACTCAGCAAGAACAGCAATCTGCACCACCCAGGGCTCGTGGTAACATTCTGGGGGCCCTCAGCAAATGTAAAGTTGGGGCCCCCCTGGTACTTTCAGTCTAAATATCACCCTGTCACTGCCACCCCTCCTAAGCAACCTTTTAGTTCATGCTGCAAACGTTTATATAATATTTAAACAGTGTTCTTGATTTTGAGCCTTTATTCTGCTCTTATTTTTGGCATTGTGTTGAATTCTTCAGTAAAGATGTTGAGAGTTATAGTTATCTGGTGTTCTGCCAGTACTTATAAAATTCTCGGAAAGAGGAAAACACCCTTGTAGATCAGAAGCATTAGCTATTCTTAAAATCCAAGATTTGCACTGAGATCAGTCATTCTGGGCTGCTAAGCTGTCTAATGTTTACCTACTCATCCTAACAGGGTCATATCACAGCCCTGTTCAGGTTAAAGAGTGTAATAAGGAAATTAATATGTTTTTTCTCCTCATTTTTCCCCAAACAGCAGCAGCTTTTGTGGTCCCCATAGTCAAATATGATTAAGGAGGGCCCCAGCAACCACAGGTATTGCAGATACCTAAAGCTAGTTATATTCTTAGTTTTAGGGGAGAGAATGCCCACCATTATGGTTTAACTAAGCCAAGGGCCCTATCTCAGTGGTAAAATATTTAATGGGATTATAAAGCCTATTACTTGATAAAACACTGTTACTATAACCAGAAATATCTCTGAATTTTAAAGGAGATATAAATAAGAGTTATTGCCCACCTGGTTTAGTATAC
Source organism: Protopterus annectens (assembly GCF_019279795.1). Classification (NCBI taxonomy): domain Eukaryota; kingdom Metazoa; phylum Chordata; order Ceratodontiformes; family Protopteridae; genus Protopterus; species Protopterus annectens. The sequence continues at coordinate 673,989,450 of NC_056735.1, forward strand.
AAGATTGCTGTACTAGCTTTTGGTGGTTTGACAGACATGTTGCAAAATATCTAGATAATATAACTAGCTGTGGTTGGGGGCCCCTGGAACAGAGTTCGCTGGTGCCTAAAGCCGGCTATGGCACCACCATAAGTAAGTACAATGAAGCAGAACAGTATAATGTGCTCACAAGTACAGCAATCTACACCACTGTATATGGGTACAGTGAAGCAAAACAGTACAGTGTGCACACAGAGCAGCAATCGACAACATCCTATGTAAGTACAAGGAAGGAGAACAACAGCGTGTGCACACAGCTAGGGCAGCAATCTCTACCATCATATGTAGGTACAATGGAGAAGAACAGTAGACTGTCTGCGCAGCTAGGGTAGAAATCAACACCACTATATGTAGGTACAATGCAGCAGAAGTAGCTACAATAACACATACATGTGAAGTAAAGCAGAAGCATAAAATGGTGGTGACTATATCCAGGGGCATTGCCATATGTACTGTCCAACAAAGCAACAAAGTGCCACAGCAGCATATAGTGCCACATCAGCACACAGCAGCCAAGAACAGCAGACACAACCTAGGCACAGTCATGTCTAGCAGTTAACCTAGTATATACTGGAATATGCCAAAGAAAAGAAAATTCTATTAGGAAAAAGTTGTGAAAGAAAAAAAAACTATTAACAGCAATATTACAAATAAAGATGATGCATGTTTGCTTTTGCTTTAAGGTCATCCATGACTCACGTCTACTTCCCACATCTGAAATCTTTATAGTATCAGTTGTTCTGGTGTATGCACTGCTTCTTTGTACAGGGAACTCAGTTACCTTGGATAGTTGATCTGCCAGATCATACCAGGTATACTTGTAAAATGGACCTGGTTATGGTCCCAGTAGCTGCCCCAGGAACTGGCTGTGTAAAACAAATAGCATGATTTTGCTCTCTTTAGCTCAACAGGCAGATGTTCTCAATGGAACACTAACATCAGCCACTATCTCCATGTGTCTGTAGCAGTATAATATCATTCCCTATATGAGACTTTGAATCACTACTGGCACACCTAAGTGCTTCAGTGTAGTGTGATGAATGCTTACCCACATCCAGCATGCATTAGGTGGCATCCACATCACATCAGTGATGAACAATAGAACATTTTAATGCAGTATGTCACTTCTGCTAGTCTGTGAAGCATAGTGATTCAAAGACACCAGCAGAATCTGGCTCATTAGAATACGTATAATGCAAGTTATTATATACTGGTGTTGTTTACTGCCAACCCACCATTTTAGATGCCAAAACTTGCAGCACACGATCCATCCAGCTCTTTGCTGGATGCCCTCACTTCCACTTGCTTTATTCCTGTCTGCCCAAATCTTCTTCACTAGACTGTCTTCTGTTTTTCTGCACATGTGCCTAAACCACTGTAATCTGATCTCTTTGACCTTCTTTCCAACTGAGGTTATTTTGGCTTCTGCTCTGATGTCTTCACTTCTTCATCTGTCCCACAGTGTGCATCCTACCACCTTCTCAGACACTTCATCTCCGCCACCTCGAACTTCCTCAACTGCTCTGCCTTCACTGTCCAGGTTTCTGTACCATACAGTAGAGCTGGTTGCACCACTGTTTTGCATTCCTTGCTGTTTAGCTTCTTTGGCATTCATCTGTCATGCACTACCCCTGACACTCTGTGCCACTTGGTTGCAGCTCCTCTAATTATAGCTTTGACCTCCTCATTCACACTTACCTTCTCCTCAACTAACACTCTAAGATATTTGAAGCTGTTAAATTGTTTCTCTATTTTCCCTTTTACCTCATTTATCAGCTTCTTCTGATAGCCTCCATTTGCTGCTATAACAACTATTTTATCTGTTCACATTTTCATCCTGTGTGTTTTCAATATTGCATTCTATTCCCCTATCCCTTGTGGAAGCTCTTGTTCTGAATCTGCCTGCAATGCCACATCATCTACATACAACAACTTTGCTGATCTCTCCCCATGACCTGTTAGCTAATATAGTCCATCAACAGTATGAAAAGCAATGGGTGGGCAGAGATGCACACCCACTCTCACTGGGAATCCATCTGTGAGTTCAAACACAGCTTATACTTGTGTCATTGGGTCCGTGCACAGAGCTAACTTTGAACCATGGTAGGACCACCCAAATCAGCTTTTCTGGGACTTTGTCAACTACAAATAGAACAAAAGAGAAAAAAAAAGCCTAGCATTCATTTAGAAAACATATGATAGGGTCACAAAAAGCTATATATGAAATATGCTTTGTATAATTGTTGGTCTTCTTGTGTCTGGTTTGTACTGCTGGTTTGTAAATTTGTCTTTATGTTTGCATTTGTAGCTGTAGTTCTTGGCGGTGCTTCTTTGTCTGAGCCTTCTTTTCTTTTCTCTTTTCTTTCTTTTTTGTCTTCTTTTGAGCATTTTATTTCCTCATTTAGTTGTACTGTTAGAGCAAGTACTATCTGCTGATGTTCTTCATGTTTCACTGTTGCAGTCATCACACTTGGGTTATCTGCCTGCACCAGGGTATGTCCTGGTAATCTGTGGAGTCAGAGTCATCAGACTCATAATCTGTAGAATCAGAAGGAAAATCAATTCTTTGTCTTTTAGAGGGGGAAGGCTGGCTTCCTCTAATTAAAGTAATAAGGTCTTCAGCTATTCTAAGCATTTGTTTCTGTGGCATGGGAGCTTGAGAATGAGCTTTGGTCATCTGTTTCCTAGGTGTAGTGTGAACTCTGGGCCTGAGAAATTTAGTAGTTTTATTCAGACACAAAATAGTCGGTTTAATATGAACATTGGAAGGTCTGAATACACCCTCAGAATCCGGTCCCTGCACAGCAGCTCTGGACCCATCCAAGGTAGAGACATCCATAGTCGAAGAAGCATCTCAGGGCATACCGGACTCTAAATGGGTCTCAGTAGAGGCCTGCGAATCTGTAGAAATGGGTATCTGGGGCTGCAAAAGTGCCTCACTGAGTACCGACAGACTGGCGACTAGCTTAATAGAAGCATCGTCGGCAGTTTTGGACCTATGCGGTCTGTCTCTGTCTTTATCCTTACGTTTTTTCAGAAGATTGGTAATCAGATGGCTTATTGAAGCCATTTCGGAATACGGAAAATGAGAGTGAAAGAATTTAGCGACAAAGATAGCCCGATGATGAACAGTTCGGGCGTTGAACAGGGCACAAAACCGACAGCGAGGAATGTCGTGGTCTGGGCCTAAACAGGTGATGCAGTAAGAATGAAAATCTCTGTGAGGTATTTGCTTTCCATAGGCAAGGCAATTATTAACTTTTTTTGACATCGGTTAGAGCAAAAAAAAGGATCCCCAACGGGGTACTTAGCTTTAGAAGACTTCAGGTCTGAAACTCGAATAACGAAGATTTCAGGTAGCGGCCGACCAGCACTTGTGAACTGATTCTGCTTCGGGCTCCTCTCAGCAAGAAAAACTGATGTAATGGCATCGGCTGCATGTTTCATACCCCTGACGACCTGACATCATGGAAGAGGCAACAGCATCCGACACAGAAATCCCAAGACTCTGGTATTCAGGCCAGCTGAGGGCTACCTGCAGGCAGATAACCTAAGTGTGATGACTGGAACAGTGAATACACGCAAACATCTACATTTATGGTAAGTGTACACAGCTGTACTTTATATTTGCATAACCATAATTCTTTCCTTTTGAAGATATTGAACTGTGGGTACATATTTGTCTTGACAGAGGGGCTTCAGTGTCATCTGCATATTTTTTTGCTTCCCTACACCTCCCTGAGTTCCAGCTTGATAAGGACCCACATCACTGAATTCAAACTTCCCAATGTTGGTTTATCAGGGTTCTATTTTCCAGAGGGAATTTGTATCAGTGTGATTTCTAGGTGTGCTTTGCAGGTGATATTATTTTCCTTATCAGTGTTTTTTTTTTTTTTTTTGTTTTATCTCTTTGTGTACGGTTTTCTTTATTATATTTTGTGTTTTATCAATGCTTTTGCTGGACTTTGTGCCTGTTGGAACTTGTTTATTTGTGACCTTTGAATCTTTTTACATAGCTATCTTTTGTAGCTTGACTTCTGCTTTATGTCATTTCCCCTTACATTTTTAACGTGATTATTCTGACTGGTATACTTCATAAATTCTGTATCATATTGGATGGTAGGCAGTAGTCTTTCTCACCTTTGCTATGCCTTCTGTATTTTCTAAATGTTTTCTTTTTGTAATATTTAAATTGATTTTTTTAGTGCTGGTTTGCTTTTGCTTCTATTATCTGTGGTCTTCTGCAAAGACTGACATTTTTTGATGCACAGCACATTGTATTACTGTTGTTTTATGTATAGTTTATGTTTAAAACATATTTTGCGGTTTCACTGTACTGTTTCCCTGTATTGTTAATGATACACTTTTTCATGTTTTTGATTGGTCAGTTTTCTTTTTTCATTTTATGATATTCTTATACTTTTTAATATTTCAAGAAACATTCAATTCCTAGAAAATCCAAGGCAGCTGAGAAAAAAGTAGTCCAAAATGTTTAAAAATGGCTCACAACTAAGAGGAAATAAATGGCATATAATTTATTGCAATGATAAGCAATAAGATTTCAGACAAAAACTCATCGTCTTTCATTAAGTCAGTTCTATTACAGATTAAGTATCATAAGACATGTCTATATTGGACAGTCAAATCATGTCATTATTTTAGTGAACCAATAAGGTAAAATATATTTCAAAATGAGTCTGCGTCACTTATTTTTTTTCTTTCCTCTCTTCTTTAAAAATGGTTTACTGTATATATTTTCATTTACATCATAGTCATGCATGTTGTATAATTCAATTTGACACTTGCTTTCCGTACATAGTACCTCTTTAGAAAAATCTCCACCCACCCATCACGTTCCAAAAAAGATTCTACAACATTCCAAACTGAAGGCAGCCAGATGAACAGCTTTCAAGGAATGTTTAACGAGAGCATGTTTACATTTTGTCTGGTAATATTTCTTGCACATTCCAAATTAAGTTCATGTGATGATCTCTTGGGTTTCTCTACATAAAATGGTTTTACATGTACAAACCACTGTATAGATCCCACATTCATAAAAGTAGTATACTTATTAATAAAATCTCCTGAGAAATCTTAACTCGCCTTGTAAGTCCTCAGCGACAATGTTTCAAAAGTCGCATATTAAATGTAATATCTCAGCTCAAAATAAGTGTTTTTGCATGGGGCAAGCCCTTCTGAACTCCCACACCCCCAAACTGATATATATCAATTCCACTGTCACACATCATTGTGGAAGGGAGAAACTGCCAAAACAGTTCACAGTAGTATTAAGCAATCACCTATTCTGTTCTAACATGACTCACCAGTGATTTATGAAATCTTGAGCCACAGAGATACACTTGGAAAAGCCTTAAATGTCTTTATATCAATAAATATATCTGTACTTTATTTTATTTATACATTTGTTAACCAAGTAAGTGTGTTACTCCAAAGACTCTCCATGCCTGATATATATGTGTATCAATAGATATAAGAAGATATATGTATCAATAGATATAAGAAGATATATATATATATATATATATATATATATATATATATATTCTTTCCAGTCTCGGGGTGTTGCAAATAACACATTTAGAACTTCCTTTTCCTTTAAAACATCTTTTTCTGTTGCCACGGCCAGAGCAATGAAGTATTTCTTTCAGATTGCCGCTGGGCTTACAAATGAGTAGCAGATGGAATCCAACAACTATACCAATCACTTTATTACTCAGAAGAATTTGCCAGTTTGATTTTAATAGCATTCTCCGTTTCAGTGCTAACAGCAGTGTAGCAGATAACAAATTGAATCTAATCATTGCACTTTTTAACCTTAACATTACTGTCTGACTGTTGGCCTCCCTATCCACATGCAGTTTCAAACATACTTCACCTGACAAAATACCATCATTTATATATGTTAATTGTTTATCTATCAAGCTGTCTGGATAAATATATTCCAGAAATTGTTGCTTCTCAGGATTCATGCCACAGCATCGAATCCCATTCCAACATATACTACAATGAAACAAAACACCTCAACTTCATTAGCCAATGTGACGATATTGACAAAATATACAAAATAATATATAATCCTTTTGCATGGGGTGAGTCACCCTTCGCACCTGTATAGGAGGCTTCACCGCCATACCCCTTTATTTTAATATACTAATTTCATGAACACATAATCATGGAGAAAGGACAAATACAATTTACAGTCAAACTATGTCCTTCTTCCCTGCTAATAACTGCTAACTAAAAATGTTATAAATGCAACCCGAAAGGCAGTTCCACAAATCCTAACACAGATGAGACACAAAAGAACACTTAAGTTCCAGTGTCAAATAAATTAAATAATAGTCTCCATCCCAAATATTAATATAAAAGCATTAATTTAAACTGCCATACAGTTTGACAGTGCCAAAAATAAATAACTAAATAATCCTTTGAAAAAAGTGTCATTTATCAAGAAAGATGTATCACTTCTCAGGCTGTAATGCTATATTACTTACATTAGATTCTCTGATGTTCTATGGTATTAGAATCTATTCTTGGGGAAATATTGTTTTTTACAAATGCAGGATGACACTATTAGCATATAATAAATTATTGGCATTCACCTTTTGGTAAAATAATTTATTTTCAAGACATGCAGTTAAATTGTTCTTAAACAGGGAAGCATAAAAATCAATATAGTTTTTCATTAATCTGCTATAAAGGGGTATAGAGTTGTTTGAGTTCACTTATATAGGTTTCTAAATTATTGCATTTCGCATTCCAAATTAAATAAAAACAAAATGAACCTGTTAAAGTACATTATATTTCTACGATTATGTGAATTAAGCAGATTTTCCTTCCCATTCCATGCAAGTTTATACAGGTTTATGGCAGAGCCATGTGAGTGCCCACAGTGTACACTGCTGCACTGGCTCCCTGGAAAAAACACTCCTTAAATTTGAAGATGTTATTCATTATACTAAATTAGACAATGCAGTGCATGAGCAGAAACATTTATTGTCATAATACAAGTATTCATTAAGCCGGCATTCCAAACTCCTTAAAACATCTTCATGGTTAATAGTACTATATAAAGAATATTAATAGTTTTGTATAAGCAATTAATATTAACCATAGGTTCGTAGGCACTTTCTAGAGGGTTTATATTAAAAGCCTGAAACGGCAAATGCTTGAGTCTATGTACGTCGACACATAAAGGGCGATGTACATAAACAGCGAAACATGAAAACCGTGAAATTTGAAATGACGAACGAGTCCCATCATCAGAACGCTCCACACAGGTAAGTAAAAAATTACACTAAAAAAGTGCTTTAACACGTTTTGGAGGGGGGCAAGCCCCCCTGCACCCCCATGTGGGGGGACTTTGCCCCCATACTCCCTACCTTAATATACCAACTCCGAGACCGCACTACAGTGGGAAAAAGGATATATTTCCTTATCCCCACCATTGCGCTGCTGACCAGGAAACACTTTCAGCATTTTGAATTTCATGGTTTTCGCATTTCTCTGTTTATGTACATCGACCTTTATGTGTCGATGTACATAGGCTCGAGCATTTGCCATTTCAGTTTTTGATATAGAACCCTTTCTAGGCTATTGACCTGTTAGGATCGTAAGAAGCCTAGCCTTACATTCCTATGGTAGTTAGTCATTCTATTTTATGTACAAATAATTAAGAGGCAAGCAGAATAAGAAAATGTTGGGAAAAAAACATGTTGGCTGCTGAATGTGAACTCAGAGCCTGTAATACATAAAGCAGGGGCACAAACCTACACTCCAAAGGTGTATGACCCAGACCGTGTCTAGTTCATTCATAGTTCCATATAGTATTAACTGGCCCCACACAAATAACCAGATGGTCTTGCCACCAACTGTATTAAAATATGGTCCAAGAAATTAGGTACTTCGGTAACAAAACTCCTACCTGTAAAAATGGTGATAGTGCAAGCTAAACAAATCATTGTACACATTTGCAAGCAACAAAAGATGGGAATACTGGATTTTTTACATATAAATAATGACAGTGAAATTCAGAAAGAATATCGTTGTTCAGCATATTATCCATAAAACTTTCTGCAAATAGAGAAAAACAGAAAGGCCAGCATCACATAACTTCTTTTGTGAAAATGTAAGCACTGCTTGTTTGTAGAAGACATCATCCATGACATCTAAGGTTCAGTTTTTTTTTCCGTTGGGTTTTAACTGTGAGTGCTTTCTTACTGGTTAAAATATTTAAAGTCAAATATTTCTCTCTGTTCAAATTGTCAGAATGTTAGCATTTATTAAAGTTAACATTATGAATCTCATGTTCACAAAAAAAAAAAAAAAAAAAAATTCCCAAAAAGGTTAAGTGAAAGAAACAAAGGCATAACAAAGTGATAAATGTCATGATTTGCAAATTAATTTCTTAAATATAAATTTATTTAAAAAAGTATGATACTCTAACAAAATATTATACACTTAAATTAGGTTCCTCCACTGATAATTCTTGGCTTCATTTAACTGTCTGTGCACTGCTTTGCAAATAGCTATTAAACCAGGTTAAATAACTTTTTTGTCTTTTCTCTCACTGCACTTGGCTGGTTCATTTTTTCAATTTCAGGTGAATGTAGGTCATGGGAAAATATCATTCTGAAAGCCATTTTGTTATAGCTCTACAGTCTATGCCCTGCAGTATGCGCACTTTCACATGTGTCCGTTTCCAGCTACATTGCTTCACTGTACTGCCTAGATGATCCACATATCCATGGCCTCTTCGTGCCACGCTATGATTCTCTGTCTCCAATGGGTGTCAGAATAGCAGTTGGTCTAGCTCCCCAAAGGAGGAGCAAACTGTCATCTGCCACTCATTCCCACAATCCTCCAATAGGATCCTCCATCAAACAAGTCACTAATCGATTTCAGATCATCTGGGTTCCAGTCAGGACGTCATTCCTCTGCACTACAGAGCAAACCAGGATATATCATATGATTTAATAATATATGCCACTAGTTTATGTAGAATTCAGTAATTCACATTATCTATTAGTTTAGCTACATCTAAGAAGAGCAAAGCTAAAAATGCCTATATTTAACTTTGTACAAATGCACTCAGTAGTATTAAGATGTTTGCTCTAAAACCACGCTGTTTATTAGTAAAAATAACATTCTGCAGTAGATTTAATATCAGTTGGCTATGAACTATTTTTATGCACTATTTTTGACTCCACCACAGCATGACAATCAAACCACATTAAGCAGTCTGATTATTTCCCCCATGCAAGTCCTTTCCTGGCAGACCCCCACTGTTCCCTTCAGGGGAGGGTCTCCCCCAAAGGAGAGCTCCTGCTCTAAGGCAGCATCGACTAGGTTAGGTCCCCTTCCATATAAGAGGTGAGAAGGGCTTGCCAGAGAGGTCATCATCCTTCTATGTGGAAGATTATGTGTTACTCACCTGTCACCCTGACATCACATGCTTTACATCTTATGTAGACTGGGTCAGCTATGAGAAGACTGCATTGAACACTGGCCCCCATAGTGTAGGTCAATTCTACTCTACTTTCTCCATATCCCAGCCCAGCATAATATCCAAGGAGTATATCCTCTGGCAGAGTCCATTGGATGACGCCCCAGAAAGTCCCTACATTCCCAAGACAGGCAAATGCATCCTCCCTGCAGTGCCATCAACCACCTAAGCCGCAAACCACACTTGGGTCAGCTGGGCTGTAGTCGGGGCTTTCTCCCTCTATACCATCAGAGAGGCATCTCTGAACTATTTTTCTACTGGTGATATGACAAAAGTGGTACAAAATGATATTTGTTTAGTAAATGTGTACTTCCTTTGTACAAATAAATATTAATGATTCTATTTAGGTTTTATATTCATGCATTTCAACCCAGCCACTGGGAATGCACAAGCCAGTGCATTTCTTTGTGCCGGTTCCAAGCCCGGATAAATGGCGAGGGTTGCGTCAGGAAGGGCATCCGGCGTAAAAATTCTGCCACATAACTTATGGCGTGAAAATTTCATATTTCCATACTGGATCGGTCGAGGCCCGGGTTAACAACGACCGCCACCAGTACTGTTAGCCAACAGGGTGCTGGCGGAAATCGGGCTACTGTTGGCCAAAGGAGAAGAGGAGGGCAAAGGCATGCCCGAAGGCAGAAAGAGAGGAGGAAGATTAGGAGTGTAGCAGTGAGGGTAGGAACTTTGAATGTTGGCAGTATGACTGGTATAGGAAGAGAGCTAGCTGATATGATGGAGAGAAGGAAGGTTGATATATTGTGCGTGCAAGAGACCAGATGGAAGGGAAGTAAGGCCAGGTGTTTAGGAAACGGGTTCAAATTGTTCTATCATGGTGTGGATGGCAGGAGAAATGGGGTAGGGGTTATACTAAAGGAACAATATGCCAAGAGTATTTTAGACGTGAAGAGAGTGTCTGACAGAGTGATGTTTATGAAGCTCGAAACTGATGGTGTAATGATGAATGTTGTTAGTGCATATGCTCCACAAGTTGGGTGTGCGATGGATGAGAAAGAGAAATTTTGGAGTGAGTTGGATGAAGTTGTGGTGAGTGTACCCAAGGGTGAGAGACTAGTGATTGGAGTGGACTTTAATGGGCATGTTGGTGAAGTGAAGAGAGGGGATGAGGAAGTGATGGGTAGGTATGGTGTTAAGGAGAGGAATGCAGAAGGTCAGATGATTGTGGATTTTGTGAAAAGGATGGACATGGCTGTGGTGAATACGTATTTTAAGAAGAGGGAGGAGCATAGGGTGACGTACAAGAGTGGAGGAAGATGCACACAGGTGGATTATATCCTATGTAGAAGGGCCAGTCTGAAGGAGATTGGAGACTGTAAAGTGGTGGCAGGGGAAAGTGTAGTTAAGCAGCATAGAATGGTGGTCTGTAGGATGACGTTGTTGGTCAAGAAGAGGAGGAGTAGTGTGAAAGCAGGGCCAAGGATTAAATGGTGGAAGTTAAAAAAGGGTGATTGTGAAGTGGAGTTTAGGGAAGAGTTAAGATAGGCACTGGGAGGCAGTAGCTGGGTAACTACAGCAGAACTAGTAAGGGAGACTGCTAGAAAGGTGCTTGGTGTGACATCTGGACAGAGGAAGGAGGACAAGGAGACCTGGTGGTGGAATGAGGAAGTACAGGAGAGTATACAGAGGAAGAGGCTGGAGAAGAAGAAGTGGGATTGTCAAAGAGATGAAGAAAGTAGACATGAGTATATGGAGATGAGGCGCATGGCAAAGAGAGAGGTGGCGAAAGCTAAGGATAAGGCGTATGGAGAGCTGTATGACAGATTGGACACTAAAGAGGGAGAAAAGGACCTGTACCGATTGGCTTGACAGAGGGACAGAGCTGGGAAAGATGTGCAGCAAGTAAGGGTGATAAAGGATAGTGAGGGAAAGGTACTCACAAGAGAGGAGAGCGTGTTGAGTAGATGGAAAGAGTATTTTGAGAGACTGATGAATGAAGAGAATGAGAGAGAGAGAGAAGGTTGGATGATGTGGGGATAGTGAATCAGGAAGTGAAACAGATTAGCAAGGAGGAAGTAAGGACAGCTATGAAGAGGATGAAGAATGGAAAGGCTGTTGGCCCAGATGACATCCCAATGGAAGCATGGAGGTGCTTAGGAGAAATGGCAGTGGAATTTTTAACTAAATTGTTTAATGAAATTTTGGAAAGTCAGAGGATGCCTGAGGAGAAAAAGTGTTTTGGTACCTATCTTTAAGAATAAGGGTGATGTGCAGAGCTGCAGTAACTACAGAGGGATAAAATTGATCAGTCACAGCCTGAAGTTATGGGAGAGAGTAGTAGAAGCTAGGTTAAGAAGGGAGGTGATGATTAGCAGTATGGTTTTATGCCAGGAAAGAGCACTACAGATGTGATGTTTGCTCTGAGAGTGTTATTGGAGAAATACAGAGAAGGTCAGAAGAAGTTGCATTGTGTCTTTGTAGACTTGGAGAAAGCATATGACAGGGTGCCTAGAGAAGAGTTGTGGTATTGTATGAGGAGGTCGGGAGTGGAAGAGAAGTATGTAAGAGTGGTACAGGATATGTACGACGGGTAGTGTGACAGTGGTGAGGACTGCAGTGGGAGTGACAGATCCGTTTAAGGTGGAGGTGGGATTACATCAAGGATCAGCTCTGAGTCCTTTCTTATTTGCAGTGGTGATGGACAGGTTGACAGATGAGATCAGACAGGAGGCCCCATGGACTATGATGTTTGCAGATGACATTGTGATCTGTAGTGAGAGTAGGAATCAGGTTGAGGAGACTCTGGAGAGGTGGAGATATGCTCTAGAGAGCAGAGAAATGAAGGTCGGCAGGGCCAAGACAGAATATATGTGTGTAAATGAGAGGGAGGGTACAGGAAAGGTGAGGATGCAGGGAGTAGAGTTGGTAAAGGTGGACGGGTTTAAGGACTTGGGATCAACAGTTCAGAGTAATGGTGAATGTGGAAGAGAGGTGAAGAAGAGAGTACAGGCCAGGTGGAATGGGTGGAGAAGAGTGTCAGGAGTGATTTGTGACAGACGGGTACCAGTAAGAGTGAAAGGGAAGGTCTACAAGACAGTAGTGAGACCAGCTATGTTATATGGGTTGGAGAGAGTGGCACTGACAAAAAGGCAGGAGTCAGAGCTGGATGTGGCAGAGTTAAAAATGTTAAGATTTGCACTCAGTGTGACTAGGATGGATAGGATTAGGAATCAGTATATTAGAGGGTCAGCTCATGTTGGACAGTTTGGAGACAAAGCAAGAGAGACAAGATTGCGTTGGTTTGGACATGTGCTGAGGAGGGATGATGGGTATATTGGGAAAAAGATGCTAAGGATGGAGCTGCCAGGTAAGAGGAAAAGAGGAAGGCCTAAGATAAGGTTTATGGACGTGGTGAGAGAGGACATGTAGGCGGTTGGTGTGACAGAGCAAGATGCAGAGGATAGGAAGAAAATGGAAAGAGATGATCTGCTGTGGCAACCCCTAACGGGAAAAGCTGAAAGATGATGATGATTCGTGCATTTCAACCAAGCCATAGCTTATTAAAATAATTAGTTTAGATATGTTACAAGCTAGCCTATGAATTTTCAGTAACAAGCAAAATGTTTCTAACCTGAAACTAAGTACTGAAGTGTAAAAGGTGTCAAGCGTTGTCGCCTCACAGTAAGACGCTGTCCGGTTCGATTCTCAGCTAGAGCATCTTCTGCGTGGAGACATGCGTGAATGGGCGTACCTTCGTTGAAGGTTGTGCGTCAGGCCTGGCAAGCCGGTACACAAAAATCAACTGCCAATCATTAGCAGACCGGAGTTCCGCTGAGGCGACCCCTAACCGGGAAAAGCCAAAAGACACAAACAAACAAATGTAACTGAAGTTATTGATATAAAGATCACTTCTGCAGATTAATTACTGAAATTAGTTTAAAATCTGTAAGATTACTTAATGAGTCAGAGCCAGCTTTAATATTAGTCCAAAACAACAAAAGTACAAGCCAGATAATCCAAAAAAAATATTTATTTTTCCTAGCACCTTGGCACACAGCCTTTAAGAGAAATAACTATTTTTTTGGATTATCTGGCCTGTGCTTTTGTTGTTTTGGACTTAATCTTTTGCTTTTTTTGTGGTTATGAATTATCTTTAATATTAGTATCTACTAGCGTTTTTAATACTTGCCAAAACTTTTAATTACTATTGTGTCCATTGTTCTATAATTTTAAACTACTGCTGTTTATATTTTTATAATGTTTAGTTTTAAATCAGAGCAATTTTTACTCCCTCACCAGATGTTACTGTCTAAACTATAATATGTTTTCCATATGCATTTTCCTGTTTTACTGAGTACCATGAAGCAAAACAAGCTACTGTTTTCAATTCTGGAGTTGTAATGGCAGTGTCATTTCACAGACTCTGTGACTGAGCCAAAGGTCACACAGCTCTTCTATCCTGATATCAAGCCATGCATGCTGTATGCTAGTCAGCAAACAGCTGCTGAAGCAGATCACACAGCTGTGATAAATGTGCAACACAAATGAGGGGGTTGGATAGGCCGAATGCTACATAACAAAATATTCATCTCACTATAACTTGCGATTGGTCTTACCTGTTTGCTCATGGGATGTATCCCTCTTCCTTATAGTCACTTAAAATATGACAATGAAATGAGTAGAGTGATGCAATGCCTGCCCTTCCCAGTACAAGATATACTGGCAAATGACCCATCTGCCAAATCCTTGGAAATAAAGAACACTGTCATATCCAACAGTTATATCAGTACAGTAATTTAAACAATAATATCTGTATACTGTGTTGTCCCTCGCTCCAATACTTCATTCTTTTCGGACAGCCACATTTCCCCATTTCTACTTTCCCATTGTAGTGGGTGGACACTTGACGGTTCAAGGTCTATCATTCAGTTGTTCCTGAATTGAAGAAAATAGCATTATTTTGCAAAGAAACACACACAAGACTCCAGCAGTGAATTAAAAATATTTCTGTGTCTGTTACTGTGTTGTATCCTTCTCTCACCCCCTTCTACCATGCAGCTGCACTGGCACTGGATAACTAATCTGTTTTACAAGAACTTGAGCCTACATTAATGCTCTTGAGGTTTTCCATACATGACATGTTCTGCCTTTCACTGGGCAGCCAACTTATTGGTACAGGAATTCACTTCCAGAACTACATCAAAGAATGTACGCTACATTACTGTAAATGCAATACAGTTATCTTCAATTTCCTTACTGAAATGGCTCTCTTAAATCTGCTTCCTTCCTACCTTGATTTCATTGACTGCTAAGTAAATAGCAAGTTCCATCTACATTAAAAGGGTTTTGTATTTCAGGAAATAAACAGGGATGTGTGAAAATTCTTTTACATGAGACTTGTTTTTACAACTTGGCATTCAAGAAAACAAAAGCATCATTGCATGAACATGTTGTCCTTTTCTGCCAGGTACAACATTAAACTACAGGCATGCTAGCAAAAACAAGTCTCACTTTAATTGGAGAACCTATCTTCTTCTTTCAGCTTTTTCCCGGTTAGAGGTCACCACAGCAGATCACCTGTCTGCTCATGATTGGCAGTGGAGTTTTACAGTGTTGAGTTGCCAGCCCAGCACCCAACCTTCCACAGAAGGCACACACACACACACACACACACACACACACACACACACACACACACACACACACACACACACACATACACACACACACACACACTCACACCTAATTTAGAGTATCCAATCCACCTACAGCATGTCTTTGGGATGAGGGAGGAAACCGGACCACCCGGAGGAAACCCACGTGACCACAGGGAGGACATGCAGACTCCGCACAGAAGGCACCCCAGCTGAGGATCGAACTGGAGAAAGTACAGTTGTGTACACTTACCATAAATGTAGATGCTCAAGTGTATTCACTGTTGCAGTCATTACATTTGGGTAATCTGCTGGCAGGTTGCCCTCAATCGGCCTGAATATCAAAGTCTTGGGTCTTGCGTCAGTTGCTGTCTCTTCTTCCATGATGTCAGGTCATCAGGGATATAAAACAGGCAGCCAACGCCATTTTCTTTAGTTTTTCTTGCCCCAGATGTCAGGTGCCCCCCGAATGGGGAGCAAATATATATATATATATATATATATATATATATATATATCTATATATACATGCAATTGTAACAACATAAACTTTACCTTCATCTAAAAGCAAATACACCACAAAGGCTGTAGAATATAGTGAAAGAAAGATAATCTTCAGAATAAAGGGGGATGGTGGGTGGGTAGCCTGGACTGCAACAGTGAATACACTCGAACATCTACATTTATGGTAAGTGTACACAACTGTACTATGTTCTTCGTGTTTCACTGTTGCAGTCATTACATTTGGGTAGAATCACAAAGCTATGGATGGGAGGCTGGAACTAAATAGCATTAGGAGCAGCTATAAGGCCCTGCAAAACTGCAGTGGCAAAGCCTGCCCTGGACTTAGAAAAAGAGAGGCAAATGATAATGCTTTGTAAAAGTATGCACAGAACTCCAAGTAGCAGCCTCTAGAATGTCTTTGGTTGGTACCCCTCTGAGAAAAGCTGATGATGTAGATGCAGCCCTGGTGGAATGTGACCTGATGCCCTTGGGCACTGGTTTACCATGATGCAAGTAGCAGAAATGAATACAGTGGCTTATCCACTTTGAAATAGTTTGCTTTGAAATAACCTTTCCCTCTGATCCTGCAGCAAATGCCACCAGTAGCTGCTCAGTTTTTCTTAGAGATTTGGTCCTGTTTAGGTAGAATCTTAGTTGTCTGTGCACGTCCAAGGAATGCAAAATCCACTCCCCCTTGTTCTGCAGATTTGGGTAAAATGTTGGCAGGTGAATAGTTTGGTTAAGAGCCACACTGTATACCACCTTAGGCATAAAGGAAGGCTTGGTCCTGAGGAACACTCTGTCCAGGTAAAATATAATAAAAGGCTTCACAGCCATGAGGGCCTGCAGCTCTGAAACCCTTCTTGCTGAAGTAATTGCCAGAAGTAAATCTGTTTTCCAGGACAAAAAATTTATATCTGCAGTAGCAGCTGGTTCAAATGGAGGCAGGGTGAGTTTTTCCAACACAAAATTGAGGTCCCATGCAGGAATTGGTTATCTTCTGGGAGGCCTTAAATTTTTGGCCCCTCTAAGATACTGTTTTAGCAGAGGATGAGAAAAATTCGGTGGCTCTGTGTTGTAATGAGCCGAGATGGCAGAGGCATGGATTTTTATTGATGAAAAAGATAGGCCCTTGTCAAGCATCTCAGTCAAGTATTGCAAAATCTGAGGAATATTTGGCTTTGCTGTGTCAGTTCCTTTTGCTTGGTTCCAAGCACAGAATCTCTTCCATTTATCAGCATAAGATTTTCTAGTACTAGGCCTTCTGGCTTCCAAAATGACATCCATCACAGATTTACTGAGAGGTGTTGTTTGAATAACTATATGATCAGCCATGCTGCCAGGTTCAGAGTTTGGAGCTGATTGTGCAGAATTAGATTGTGCTGCTGAGACAGAAGATGTGGTATTTGAGGCAAGCACCAAGGAGGGATTTGAGACATATCCCTTAGGATTGGGTACCAGTGTTGGCGAGGCCAATCTGGGGCAATTAGAATAATTTTTGTTTTTTCTTGTCTGATCTTTAGTAGGACCTTGGGAAGAAGAGGCAGGGGAGGAAAGGCGTAGACTGATAGGTTTTTCCAACTGAAGGATAGGGCATCCACTTTCCATGCTTGT
Organism: Protopterus annectens; assembly: GCF_019279795.1. Classification (NCBI taxonomy): domain Eukaryota; kingdom Metazoa; phylum Chordata; order Ceratodontiformes; family Protopteridae; genus Protopterus; species Protopterus annectens. The sequence goes on from NC_056735.1 coordinate 674,006,742, forward strand.
CTGTGATAAGTCCTTGTGCAGAATTTGTCCAGTTGCTAATTCTGGGGAGAGGCAAATAGATCCATGTCTGGGCTTCCCCATTTCTGCTTCCCCATTTCTTTGTTATCGTGCTGAAGACTTGTGGGTCCAGTTTCCACTCGTGAGGGTCCATAAGGCTTCTGCTTAAATCGTCTGCCAGAGCATAGCTCTCAACCTTCTATGTCCAAAATGAGGAACACTAGCCCTCATAATGTGGAACAAATAGGCAAAATGTGGAACACATACTAATGGCTTACTAACAACTTCAACTAGGAAGGTCATAGGATGGTTAAAATATGCTGGTTTTACTTATAAAGAAGATCGTTTAATTAATTTATACGATTCATTTCTATTTACAATGGATTTCACTTAAAAAAAATTCCTAACACTGAATGTATGACAGAGTCTTTCAATGTGGAGCTTTGAGAAACTTTGAGGAACATGAACCTTTTAAGACCCCAAATGAGGTATGTTCCGTGTAATGAGGTACACTTGAGAGGTATGTGCCAGAGTGTTTTGTTTTCCTGGCAGGAATTGAGCTTGAAGATGTACTTGGTAAGTCAAGGCTGTGTCCCACAATGCCATGGCTAGTCTGCAAAAGGCGTAGGAGTGTATGCCCCCCTGCTTGTTTATGTACCACATGACTGTGGTATTGTCCATCTTTATCAGTAGTTGTCCTGGATGAAGTAAGTCATTGAAGGCTGTCAGGGCATTCTGAACAGCTAACATCTCTTTCTGGTTGATATGCAGATGCATTTGTTTTGGGCTCCACATGCCCTGAATGCATCTCCCCACCATGTGGGCCCCCCAAGCATAGTTGGATGCATCTGTAGTTAGGGTTTGGTTGGCAGGGGGTAGAGGGAAAGATCATCCCATGTTCTCGTGACATGTCTCTGCCCACCAAAGAAGCTCCTGTTGTAGGCAGGGAATGAGAGGAATCATTGTTTCCAGGCTGTGACAGTGTTGATTCCATAAACTTTTTAGATACCAATGTAGTCTCCTCATATGCAGTCTTGCATATGTAATCAGTAGAATGCAGGATGCCATGAACCCCAAAGCCTGCAGAATTTGTCTTGCAGATAACTGGGTTTTTGTTGCCATCTGTTTGAAGTAAATAGTCAGTTGCCTTTGTTTTTCTGACGTAAGATAAGCCATCTGGGCAGTTGTATTCAAGCTTGCACCCAGGAATGTTATCTTTTGAAAGGGTACCAGTTGTGATTTCTTTTCGTTTATTGTGTACCCTAGGCATGTCAGAAGTCTTTTCACAAACGCCAGATGTTGAAGAAGAATGTCCTTGTTTTCTGCTTGAATGAGACAGTCGTCCAAGTAAGGATAGATTTGTATATCTCTTTGTCTGCAAAATGTGATTACTGGTGCCAGGCACTTTGTAAAGACCCTGGGTGCAGTAGATAAGCCAAAGAGCAGTGCAGAGAATTGGTAATGCATAAAGCCAGCCTTGAAGTGGAGGTATCTTCTGCATGATTCCCTTACTGGGATATGCAGGTATGCCTCTTTTTAAGTCTAGAGTCACTAGCCAAGCGTTCTTGCCCAGCATGGGCAGAAGCTGCTACAAAGTTAGCATTTTGAATTTTGGTATGTCCAAGAATGTGTTCAAAATTGATAAATCCAGTATTGGGTGCCAGGCCTTGTCTTTTCTGGGTACCAAGAAGAGTCTGGAGTAAAACCCTTGTCCTTTTTCCTTTCCTGGCACTGGCTGAATAGCCCCCATATCCATGAAGGATGTAACTTGTTTCTGTGCCTCTGCCCATTGATTTTGTGGCAGATCTGGCCAACCATTTGGAATTGGCAGAGTATGGAAATGAAATCTGTATCCCTGGGATACTATGTTTAGTACCCACTTGTCCTGGGTTATTAACTGCCAATTTTGAGCATGAAGTGCTAATTTTCCCCCTAAGGGGGCTGCCAAAAGATAAGTGCTTAGTGATGGCAGAGGGAAGTCACTGAGACTGTTTACTGTAGGGTTGTGCTTTATTTCCTCCAGATTTGGAGGTAGAAGCACCCCATTACTTTGACCTGTAGGAATCCTGTGATTGGTATCTAGAGCCCTTTGAGCACCTGGATTTGCCCTGTGAAGCTCTGTCAGACACAGGAAAGGACCAATTTTTTGTAGGCCAGTGTCTACTGAATCTTGGTGGCTGCACTTGCTAAAAATCTTTTACAGTTTGCATAGACTTAGCTTTGTCTTCCATTTTCTTTAAAACCTCTTCTGCCTTAATACCAAACAGAGTATCATGCTGTAAAGGTGCATCCAACAATTTAGCTTTAACATGATCAGGCAAATTTTGCTCCTTTAGCCAGGCATGCCTTCTAATCACAGATCCAGTAACTGCGGCCCTGCAGGAGGCCTCCAAGGAATCAAAACCACATTGCAAAGTATGCTTTCCAACTTGTTCTGCTGCATGCAATAATTCCTGCAATTCTTTATTTTCCACACATTCAGAAATCAACATCATTTTCTGTTTCAGTAATCCCATAACATGCTGTTGATATTTAAGCATAAGAAACTGGCAGTTTAAGGCCCTAATTGCCAAGGTTACAGATGTATAAACCTTCTTTCCCCATCTATCCAGCACCCTGGAATGTCTATCAGAGAGGGTAGGATTCTTAGCTGTTGAGGCCTTTACATGCTTGGGACCCTGTGAAATAGTTTCAGAGTCAGCAGCAGGGTTTTTGAATAAAAATTTGTGTGAGCCAGGAACCCTGTAATATCTGTCTGGCTTGCTAGGATCTGGAGGTAAGGAATCTGGAGTCATGCTTGATTCCGAACACACATCATCAACAATGTCTAATACAGGAGGTATGGCTAAAGGCCTATGCTGAGGGAGAAGAAGGAAATCCCTAAGCATCTTTTTTGATTCTGAGAAATCTTGTCTCTCCCAATGAAAATGTTCCCTCAAAGTATGCAAAGTTTCTCCAAAGGAATAATCCTCAGGAAGGGATGCAGAAGGGATGGATTCCTCTGCATCTGAATCCTCATAGGGTGGTATAGAAAATTCCTGATCAGAAGAGGAATCAGAAGAAATAGAAACCTGATCTGAAGATTCATAATCAGTGTCTTGCCTAGGCCTCTTTTCAGGGGGGGGGGGGACCTCTGATCAAAGTAATTAGGTCTTCAGCCATTTTAATCATCTGCTTTTTGGGCATAGAGGCCTGAGCACGTTGCTCATGCAGAAGTTTTTTAGCCTTAGTAGTTGCCTTTGTTTTTGAAACTGGCATCGGTTTTATATAGAAATTCTGAGGCCTGAAGACACCGTCAGAAGCCGGCGCCTGCTTAGCGGCTCCGGACATATCTGAGGGAGAGACATCTGCAGGTACAATACTCTGGGAATCTCGCAGCATGCTGGACTCCACATGGGTCTCGGTAGAGGCCTGCAACTCGAAAGTAGCGGGTATCAGGGTCTGTCTCTGTCTTTTCCTTTGCGTTTTTTGTGCACTCCGGTAGTCGGATTGCTGTCCGACAACATTTCAGGGTAGTTAAATCTGTTTCCAAAATATTTTGAAGCAAAGATATACTGATGCTTAATAGTGCATTGGATAAATCTAGCACAAAACTGACAGCAAGGCACGTTATGATCTGGGCCTAGGCAAGGAATACAGTACAAATGAAAATCCTTATGAGGTATTTGCTTCCCACAAGTAATGCAATTATTAACTTTTACTGACATCGTGATGGAGCAAGAAAAAGTTTCCCCAACGGGGTACTTAGCTTTAATTGAAGACTTCGGTTCTGAAACTCGAATTTGAGAATTTCAGGAGTCGGCCAACTGGCACTTTCGAACTGCTTCTGCTTCAGGCACCGCCCAGCAAGAAAAACTAAAGAAAATGGCGTTGGCTGCCTGTTTTATACCCCTGATGACCTGATGTCATGGAAGAAGAGACAGCAACCGATGCAGGACCCAAGACTTTGATATTCAGGCCGACTGAGGGCAACCTGCCAGCAGATTACCCAAATGCAATGATTGCAACAGTGAAACATGAAGAACATCCTCTTGCTGTGAGGTGGCAAGACTAACCGCTGCACCACTGTGGCATACATATATATATATATATAGATATATATATATATATACATATATATATATATATATATATATATATATATATATATATATATATAAAAACCTCAAAATGTCTTAAAAAGTATCAAAAGCACAAAACACTGAAAATATGGAATCATAAAATATCTACTAATTCTATCCAGCTACAAATACATTTTATTATATACCCCAACTACAAAATTGAGACCAAGTGTCATCTTGGTAGTGGTACTATTATGGAAAGGGTTTTAGTAATGTGATGTGCAGGGGTAGGAGCAGGGATAGTTTTAGGGTTGGAGTTAGCACAAATGAGTCAGCTGGGCAAGGGGACCCCTGCTCCACCTTTCTGTAACATTGCCACTGCACAAGACAAAAGTATACAGAGCATACACTACACAAAACATACAAAACAGAAAATCTATTCCCTTACTATAGCTTTTCCATAACCCTAATCCATCCATCCATCCATCCATAAATCCATCCATCCATCTGCAACCCCTTTTCCCATTTTTGCACATGGGGTTGGGATGTCACTTCAGCAGTGACAACCATCTCGAGTCAAGGTTTACACCGCCAGATGGCTAGCCCCTAATCCTAACCATAACCTTAATCCTAACACTATAAAAATGAGCATTCAGCCATTTGAACATTCAAGTGTGCTTTTGATATTTTGTGCTTTCAGCGTTTTTTACCCCCAAAAAATATTTTTAATTGTTATAGAATAGTATTCTGGAACAAGGGAGTAAAACAGTAGTATAGTGGCAGAAATGAGACTAGGAAGTTACTGAACATAGTTCAATTCACAATTTTGATGGAAAGATGATGAAAGAATTTGAATGGTTACTTAATGATAACCACTTCATATTTTTCAGGGTAAAGCATGCATTTTTCCATTTCCTCATAGTCACTCTCCCACCTCAAAACTAGAGGACTTCCAGCAGGCAATCAAATAAGATGTACAGACATCTGATTTAGACATATCTTTAGAAGAAAACATTCAACTCAAGGTATAACCAAAATACAGTGCACTCGATGCAAAGACCAGCAACCAAATAAAATGTTCACAGCAAAGAATCGGTCTTTATTAATGTAATTAAGCACTTTTGTCTGGTCAGTAACAGACTTCATAAGAACAGCCATGCATCCCTAAAACTTTAGTTTAAATGGTATTAGATCACATGGCTTCCATTTAAGCAAGTATTAAAATAACATTGAATATCATCAATGCATTTTAAATAGACATATTTACTTAATACATTCTTTATAAACTGCTATACTAGAGCATAAAAAATGAAAACTACATGATAAAATATGTTCTATAGCTTAGCTATTCTAAGTTTCCAAACACTATTTAAAGAGACATGTTTGTTTACGCCAGGGCTGATTTATGCACCTTATCAGAGCTGCCATAGCAGCTTCTTGTGTTCATTAGTTTCCTCCCAGAGTCTTGCCCTGTAGTTAATTTTTACTTTCAACACCACCATAAATGTTAAAGTTTTAAAATCACAGCATTCTGCCATATGCTTAAATAATGCATATTTAGTATTACTACTCCTATCTTAAACATGTTCATAAATACATTTTGTCAGGGTACATTCAGGTTTAGCAATCAGATATGCATTACATGTTGCACATTGTGCAAAATAAACTATTCTCCTGGAATTACAACTGTATCTTCCATATCATTTAATTTTACCAAAACTATACAGTACAATGTTGTCACATTCATAAATGTAAGGACAAGTACAAAAGCCACAGTTATATGTACCCTTTCTAAAGTAATTGGAACTAAAATATTTATTCTGCAGCATTTGTTTAATATTTCTTTCTCAGGAGTAAACAAAATTAAGTTTACTTCCCATGTGTTTTCTTAATTTATAAAACTATTCCAATGTTTATTAATAATCCTCTGTATTTTGCTGCTGTTCTAATTATTTGTCAAAACCATCAAAGATTCTGTGTCAATGTCAGATAAAGCCATGTGACCTAAGACTATTTAAACTAAAGTTTGTAGATTCATGGCTGTTCTTGTGAAGTCTCTTATTGAACAGACAAAAGCGTTTAACGACATTACTAAAGACTGATTCTACTCTGTGGACAATCATGGCAGCGGGAACATTTTTGTTATCAACTTAATGTATACCTCCCACAGGAGGATGCTAATACTATTTTAAAAAGCAATAATTAGAATATCCATTCTTACAATAGCATAGCCACATGGTTTCCACTACTCACCCTTTACCTTTACAGTGAAGAAGTAGATAGGAATAAGCAAAACATGGCTTTCTGGGGCTTAAGGTTAGTGGAGTTAGGTGTAGGGACCATATATAAATTTTAAAAATGAGTACTAGAGACTGATGCTTTTGAATATAACTGTGCAGGCATAGTGTTATGGGATATAACTTGGGATCTTCCTTAGTGTTCAGTAATCATATGCCGTTCACTGGCAAAGCCGCGGTGGTACAGCAGTAGCATTGTTGCCTCACAGCAAGAGGTTCTCCTGTTCGATTCTCGGCTGGAGTGCCTTCTGTGTGGAGTCTGCATGTCCTCCCTGCAGTCTAGTGGCCTCTGAAAGACATGTGTGAATGGGCGAGACTTCTCTGAAGGTTGGGTGTCGGGCTGGCAACTCGGCACCATAAAAATTGACTGCCAATCATTAGTGGACCGGAGTTCCTCTGTGGCGACCTCTAACCGGGAAAAGCCTAAAAGACAATCATATGCCGTTCATTAAATGGGATAGTTATTGCAAATAAAACATGACTAAAATTCTGAGTGAAGCAGTGTGTGATGCCTTCAGGTATCTGCATCTGTGATTCATTCCATCCCAGCTTCATTCATTCAGAAATACATGATCAGAAGATTAGTGTCAAACATATGTAAAGCTGGGCTACCCCATCATACATGCAGTCTTTGCTCTTCACAACTCTGATATGTTGCATATATATACAAGTAAATGAGAGAACTATAAATATAATTATTTAGATATACAAGTGTCATAAACTGAATGTAATTACACACACACACACACACACACACACATATATATATATATATATATATATATATATATATATATATACATATAGATATATATTTATAGTACATTAGAGTGGCACTGTGTAATCCAGTGGTTAGCACCTCTACTTAACACCTCATTCTCCAGTTTGATTTTTGGCTGGGGTTCCCTCTGTGCAGAGTCTATGTTCACGTTTTGTCCAGCTGAAGTTTTACAACATGCTCTGATTGCCTCCCATATGTCAGAGACATGCCATAGGTGAAATGGCATTCCTTCAAACTGCCCATAGATATGTATGCAGTGTGGCAGTGATCTCATTAGTCTTGTGATGAGTTAATACCCTGATTAGAAATACTTCTTCTGCCTTGCAACCAATAAGTGGCAAGATGGGTAGGTTCTGGTTCCCCATGACCGTGAATTGGATTATCTGGGCAACTGGAGATATAGTACACTAAGGCAAATCAAGCAAAAAAATTTCTTTAACATTAAATTTCAGTGCAGTAAAATGAACAACAAATGCAAATGAAAACACGTAAAGGAACTGTTGATAAAATAGAACAGCTGCCCCTTGTTTCAACTGATTTTCAAATGTTATGCACTTTTCCAATGCTCTGACAATGATTTTGTGTACCAATAATTACCTTACATTGTGGCTGTTTTGAAATAATACTGAAATACTATATTTTAAAAAAGTAATATTGAAACTATTAGTCGTTGTGAAAGCTAGAGCAAAAATCACATGCAACATAACCATTTCAAAGTATGTACAGGCTTGTTTTTGTATTCCCTCAGAGTAACTATGGCATGTAAGGAAGTGGTATTTAACCACAGGATATTGCCACTGCCCATGTAATGAATCACAAAAAACATTTGCTTTTAAAATGTGCTGAGCTTTTGTAACAAATAGCTACATTAAGTAAGCATGCAGACAATCATGCAACATAAATCTTAAGCTAAATACTATAATTATAAATAGGGTACTCAAGCAAGCTGGCAGTTTGAATGACAAAAGATGTCTACACATGCAAGTTTATTTTGAAAATTTCCTTTACTCAGAAAAATGCAGATATGCGTGATCTACAATAACGGTATGGTAAAGTTTAGTATTTAGTGCAAAAATAACTTTTATAACAGCAGTTAGATCTGAATATAAAACTATCAAAATGAAAGAACAAAAGAAAGAAAGGAGGAACATGGGGAATGAAATGCTAACTTCACATTCCAACCAGTTTAAAAATAGTCACATTAATGAAATAGATGTCACTCTACCGAGTTACAGACATTCACATTTCCTACCCCAAATATGAGTCAAAGTGCTATTCTGATATATAATACAATTTAAAATTCTGACTATTCTTGTGCATTACAGTGTAGCTACCTTGAGATAAGGAAAGACAAATATTTATACAGATTGGCTTCTCTTATAGTTGTGCTACTGGTATGATGTCTTATAGCTTGTATATTGTTGAATTTTAAATTTGGAGGAGTTGAAATGTGATGTTGTGTCTTGCTGGAGACTGACGTGGCTAAATAAAGAAAAACCCAATGGTAGCCTGAATGACAGTTCCTATGATAGGCTACTACTGGGTCTATATTTCCGGATTGAATGTTTAGGTTATTGAACTGGTAATACTGAAACTAAAATCTGCAAACGGCACAGGGAAAGACTTCCGTTGACCACAAAAAAAAAAAATTTAAACCCAAACAAAGTGGGGGGCTTTGCCCCCCATATCACCTGATGTGGGGGGGTTGTGCCCCCACACACCCCCTAACTAATATACCAACTCTGAGATCGCTCTACAGTAGACAAAACGGCAAAATCCAGCTAACGGCCAAGGGAATTCTTTCCCTGCATTAAATTGGCCCTTCGCAGTTTTTTGCTTTCAGTATTACCAGTTCAATGTGTAGGTGTTCGATAACCTAAACATTCGATCTGGTGATATAGACCCACTGCCACCTACTAGGTAGGAAGGAACATATTTATAGTGGAAAATTTGATGGTCAGCAGGCAGCAGATGTAAAAAATATATTTCCTTCTGAGAAAATTTAAAACCTTACTGCAACATCAGCAGGGTGTTTTACAATGCATTTGTCTGATTTTTTTAAAAATTATAATAATATGCTTGAGAGTTTATAAAATGGGTAAATTACTCTGTGGTCTACACTTTAACAAGCATAGGTAACTAAACGGCTCCCTTCTAACTATTGCATTATAGTCAAACATTTCTAATACCAGACTATCAGTGAAATAATTAGCCAAATGTTAGCTGAATTAAATGCTGGTGCTCAGAAAAATTGTTAAACATAGCTGTGTCTTAATTCTTCCACCTTTAAAATCCAGTCCTTTTTACTTTTCACAGCTTCAGCTGACTGAAACTTAGTCTAGCAGTTAGCTCAGAAAATTAAAGCTATGAGCTGTTAATGAGCTACTAACTGCAGTCCAGTGTTTGATTCCCTACTGCATGACTCTGAGCAAGCCATTTAACCAGACAGCATTCCAGAGTCACCCTGAAAGGGACACTTGTGTCCCATGCAGAACCGGCCTTAGATCAACTGGTGCCCTAGGCAAAATGTCTCCATGGCGGCCCCTGCCATACCACCCAGTGCCCCCATCCTGGTCTATCTACACCAAATAAATACTGGAAAAGCACCCCGCCTAGTTGGCCTATGCTTAAGGCCAGCTATGGTCCCATGTTACTGACCAGTTAACAAAAAAAAAACTTCATGGCAGAGATCTTATCATCTTCAGTAGCTCCTAGGGAAAAAGACTCAGGCTACCCAGACCTTTATCATCTCTAGACCCAAGAGAAATGGATTTTATGTCTGTGACAATGTTAGGAGACGGCAGAGAGCCAAATACATGTATTTAGATTTAAAACCTAGCATCTCTGGGACAGCTGGTAAAGTGGCAGCATTGGAATTTGAGATCTCAGCTCTAGATGGCCAGCTACAGAAAACAGTTTTTCAGATTAAATTTCTTCTAAAACATTGAGCAGAATTTAGGTTTCAGATTGTATATTATAGTGAGAGTTGTAAAAATATTAACTTTAACTCTTCATGGGAGAGGTAAGAAACGGCTTATTGTAGGATTTTATAGACCACCATCACAGATAAAGGAAAATTTCGATTTATGGATCAATGAGTTGATAAAAAATAATTCCTAGGGACTAATTTCATTCTTGGTGGGGGGGAGGTGGCTACATTTAAATCTCCCTGGTATCAAATGAAATTACATAAGGAGAAGTGGAAGCTGGGTAAGAATCTTTTTGTCTCTGATTATGGAGCTCGGGGCATTCCAACAAGTACATAAAGCAAAAAGGAGTAACAACATTTTAGACATTGTTCTCTAACATCTCAAGAGGTTAATGTCATGGATATTGTTATTTTAAATCCCACAGGTGTTTCTGATTATTGTTTAGTTTAATGCAATTATAGTTGAAAATCTCCATTTAGAAAGCTTAATTTGACTCTTGAGTAAAGAAAAACTGCTTACAAGCTAATTTTCTATCTATAAATTATTTAATTGGCAATTGGAAATGAAAATACAAGGTCAGAGGTTTATCAATAGAACAGATGTGGATTAGATTCGACAAGAGAATAAATCTCTATAGAAAAGTTTGTTCCTGCAAGAAAAGAGTCCAGCACCCTGATTTAATTCTAAAATTGAAATTATTTAAGGAAAAAAAAATAGGTACTTCGAAAAACTATAACAAACCCCTTCTGAATTTAATAGGATTTCTTATAACAGCATGGCGTCAAATCTTCAAAGTCAAATCAGGAAGGTTAAGTGTAAATATAAATTGAGTTTGTGACATAATGTGGAAGATAAAAAAATCATTCTATAAATACATTAACAAAGCAACAAAGCTAGGAGTTCATACATCCATCTCACAAGTGACGATAGAAAAGAGAGAGAGAGATCACAACATGGTAGTAGATAGCTTTGCTAAGCACTTGGGGGAAATTAGTAGGGAGAGATGGCCTTGTGGAAAATTACTCCTTATATAATTGCACAGTAGATTATGAATGTCCTGAAATAACTTCAAAGACTGCAGCAAAGTTTCTGTCAAAAGTAAGAAAAGACACAGCTTGAGGTCCTGATAAAATAAATGGATTGTTTCTTTTCTGTATCAACGACAGTGTTATAGAATTCCTAGTTTACTTATTTCAATTACCTTTGAAATTAGGAATTGCAACAACTCAATGGAAATGTGCTTCAATTATTCCAATGCACAAAGGTGGTGATATATTTGAGAGTGACAGTTTTAGGCCTATAAGTTGGACCAGTCTTATTAGTAAAACATTTAAGAGAATTTTGTTAGTTATAATGCAAAACTCAGTAAAGCATACATATTATGACATTTTTCAACATGGTTTCTCTTCAGAAAGGTCGAACATAACAAATTTCATTATTTTTTATTCCAGTGCAGTTGAGACTTTGGTTATGAATCAACCAGTTGATATGATATATTTGGATTTGTCCAAAGACTTTGATCTTACTCCTGATGAACAGACTATTGGAGCCTTAGAGAAAAGAAAATGTAATAAATATGTTATTAATTGTATCAGGAACTGGTAAAGGAGAAGGACACGTACAGTAATAATTCAACAGTTTAAATTAAAAGAGTGTTTACTATCTAGGAGGGACCCCCAAAGGTCTATATTGGCCCCACAGATTTTTTACATTTTTATGTCCACATTCCACACTCTTGATAAATACTGGATTGGAAAATCCACAGATGATGCTACATTTGCAGGAGTGGTTACTTCAGAAAAGGACCAACACTGAATGCAATCAAATTTAGATTCATTATATGGTTGGGTACAGTTGAATGGTACACATGTTAATAAATCTAAGTGCAAGGTGCTACATATGGTTAGACAAATTTACTATACCTTTATAGCATGGATTATTCCATTATTAAGGAAAGTTAAGAATATGATCTAGAAATGTTAATTAATAATCAGTTGAGTTTTGAAGAGCATGTGAATAAAATTATTGAAAAACAGTTATAAGAACATTCTTCAGAACTGTGTCATCTAGGGGTGAATTGGTAATAATTCTATGTTTACTAAGCTATCATAAGACCAATAATGGAATGTGGTTCAGGAGTCTGTGCTTATTCTAGAAATGATATCATTAGGTTTGAATGTGAGTTTCAAGGGCAGAGAAGTTTTAATGCTAAGTCTATTTTTATTGTGAGACTGCCCTGCTTTGTTTAGCAGATGTCTATTAGTGTTGTGCTGTAAAATGTAAAAGAAAACTTTTAAATGAAATCCAAATCATCATAGAAGTAAAGTAGTATGCACATTACAGTGTTTATGGTAAATGGGGTGAAATAGACAAGTAATGGGACATTGGAATGGCTGCAGGGGGGAGGCCCCATTCGACCATGATTTTATAAGGGGGGAAGGGCGGCAAACTCAAAGACAGCCCCGGCTGAACTATACCTCTCAACTGTCCAGAGTTTCACAGAATGAATAGATATTTGCTTCTTATTTTTGGTTTGTTCTCCATACATTTTGTGGTTTTCTGGCAAATCATTTAGGAATGAAGTCACTAAATAAAGATAGACATTGAGTTTATACTGCATACCCTTCAGAAAAATGCATGCTAAAGCAAGACCTGTTATTCTATCAACTGTTTAAGTTTATACAAGAGCAATTTTTAGTACTGTTTGTATGTTCCCCCAATATATTTTGCCTTGTCCAGATTTCCTGCATTAAGAGGTTGAGAGGTACGTGCAAATAAATTGCTTTATAGAATTAGGTATATCCAAACTTCTCAACTGTCCCCAATTTTGGCTCATAATGTTTCTCTCCCCCTAATAATCCCTCCGCAAAATGGCAATTGTGGAAGAAAATGTGGAGGGTTTACAACTAATCTTCTTCTTCCTTTGGCTTTTCCTGGTTAGGGGTCGCCACAGTGGATCACCTGACCGCTCAAGATTGGCAGTGAAGTTTTACGGTGTCAAGTTGCCAGCTGGGCACCCAACCTTCCACAGAAGGCACACACATGCACACACTCACATCTAGGGCCAATTTGGAGTGTCCAATTCACCTACAGCATGGCTTTGGGATGTGGGAGGAAACCCACGTGACCACAGAGAGGACATGCAGACTCCACACAGAAGGCACCCCAGTCAAGGATCGAACCGGAGAACCTCTTGCTGTGAGGCGACAACACTAACTGCTGCACCACCATGGCCACCCAGAGTTTACAACTAATAAATAATTATAATGATCAGAGTTATAGATTACTTTTATTTCAGAAATGCATGTAGATTCTCTTATTTTGTCAGCTGCTGAACTTAACAGTACTAATATTACAAAAAGTACCCCTTCTTTGACAGGTTCCCAGCTGTATTGTGTGGCTATTTTATATTTTTGTATCACATTTTTGGTCTGTTTTTCATAAAATTGTGGTTTTCTGGGAAATTAGTGGCAAATCATTAAAGATTGAAGTTAGAAAATAATGGCAGTCATTTGAATTTCAGATTTCATACCCTTGAGAAAATTCACACCAATGCAAGACCTACTATTCTATTATCTTTCTATGTTTATAAGAGCAATATTTAAAAATTGTCCTTATTTTTGGGCCTTTGTCCCACTTCTATTTGGCTTTGTCCAGATTCCTTGCTCTGAGGTAGAGAGGTATGACAAATGTGTCAGGGCCATCACGGTCAGCCAGAGACATTTCAAATTGTGACATACTTGTACCCCACTCCCTCATGTAGTGAATCTGGATGTGTTCAAGCAAGGCAATGAGCAGTTATGCAGTGTAAATGTGCAGAGTATTGCCCCATCCAAGGCAGACAGAAGTACTACAGTGGCTTTTCATCTGTCCCTTGATATTCAGAAAATGCATGTTGTTGCAATGCCTGTTGCTCTGTGTTTAAGTAGCAATGCTTTAATGACTATCAGGTAAGTTTGTCTGAGATTGTAAGATGCAAGTAACCTTTAATAAGCATACTGTTAAAGAATTATCAACATTGAAAGCCTTGTTGTGGTTGCCATGCAGAGAATATTTACATAACCAGATAACATATAAGCCTTAGGTATTGAAATACATATGACAGTATTTGTAATAAAGGACAGGATTACAGTATTTTCAGAAGCTCATTACATTTGTTGGAGACATGCAGTCATCTTTGCAGGCTTTACCTGTAAACTAAACAGAATGCCAATTTATCATGTGTGGTCCATAACCTGGGCAGTAATCCTTTAAGCAATTTATCTTGAGCTTGTTTCTTGTTTGCTGTTCATTTTTTACTTTGATCATGTTTTCCCCATGAAACAAGTAGATTGTTGTTGTCAGGCAGCAGGTCTTTTTTGGATAAGAAACATTTTTACAAGTGGGGGTATCACAGAGATTGCTACTGTCAGCATTTTACTTGGTACTTTTATAAAGCTGAATATAAATTATAATTAGAACTGCAGTGCAAGGAGAAGTGGTTTGAGTTGAGTGTTGCTTGTTTTTATATACTTGATTTTAACTGGCATTCTAGTAATGTATTTAAAAAGTAGTTTATTTTTTTTCATGCCTCACAACCTTTTTGTTTCCATCTAGATATTAAGTAAGCTGTCATGCAGCCAATGCATTGAACTATTTTTTTTTTATTTTCCACTTCATTTTTTCTTGATTGGACTCTCATAATGATGGTTTGGCACCCAGGGCAGCGTATTTAATTAAAGTCCTAGTTTTTGTGGTTTTGAGCATAGCTCCACCCATTTCTGGTTGGCCACACTCCCTCCCATTGGCCCCACCCATTCACCTGTCTCCTACAGGTAGGGTAGCTTGCAGAATGACATTGTTTTTTGTCATCTGACTTCTAGTTCTCATGCAAAACAACCATTGATGGCAACTGGTAGCATTTAGCATCTAGCATAAAAAATACATAGACAAGGGCTTTGCTCAGATGTTTGCAAATGCTGGAAAATAATCACATCCCTTCGTGCTGTAAAGACTAGTAATTAATTCACCCTAAATACAATACAGAAGGCTTCTTAATACAGACTTTATGTCTCTTGCTTCACTGAGAACTGAAAGATAACATATTTTATGGCCTAGCCTAAAAAGTAATTTAATTTCTGATATTTTGCTAGTTTGCTGGACTGAGGTTAACTTCCTGTATTCCAGTTTCCACTGCTAAAATATATACATTTAAATAGTTACAATAATGCCTGTACATTTCTGTTCTCTTATAGTAGGGCACACTGTGAATGCATTTTAAATACAGCAGTCTACAAATACCTTTTCAACACACAAGTCTGTACAAGCTGTTTGATATACACATGACATACAGTTCTAATACATTTGTAACCAAGCATCTTGTATAAATCATTTTGATATACACAAATGACATATAATTATTTACAAAATTCAGCTAGCTGTGCTGGTAGTATCTCATTTCATCACACTTCTTCCCCCCCTTTGAAGACTCAAGCTAGTTTTTCAAGTGACCCTTGAGAAATGTTGCTTGAGAGTAATGAGACTACCTGGGAATACATTAAACCATTCCCTGTCTTGAGATCCCAGCTGCCTTTGCATTGCTGACCCCATTACAGTGTTGTACAGTCATATCATATGTCTGCAACCCTAGGCTCCACGATGGTAACTTCAGATTTTGCTGGCTGGCTCCGTGAGGACATAGATACCCCACAAGACTCCTCCTGCCTTCTACTGCAAATACCAAGCACCAGGACTTCCCTATCATGGTAAGGTTTCATGGTGTTAACATGGTACAGTTTGTGCCCCTGCCTGCTGTCTAGGAGATCTACCATGTAGTTAACATCACTGACCTTCCTTACCACTTTGAAGGGTCCCTCTCAAGCTGCCTGAGCTTGTTGTGTCTGACAGGAATCAGAACCATAACCTGTTGTCCCACAGCATACTCTCTCACTCAAGCATTCCTGTCATACCAGTCTTTTTTCTGCTGTTGGGCTCCTGCTAGATTCTCCTGGGCCAAGCCCATGAGTTCCCCGAGCCTTGTCCTGAGGTTTAGGACTTGCCACAACAGACACCTTGTGGGATTCACATTCACCCTACCACTCATCACGAATCGAACCTAGAGGTCCCCTCACCATATGCCCATAAAACAACTCAAAGGGTGAAAACCTGTGAATTCCAGGGGCACCTCTCTGTAAGTACACAACAGATGGGGAGAATATTTGTCCCACTTCCTCTTAAACTGGTCTGCAAATGCCCATAACATGGTCTTTAGTGTAGAGTTTAACATATCCACAAAACAATGGGTCTAGGGGTATGAGGGGGTGGTCTGACATGAAATTGGTACCTCTGTCAGTCAGTATCTCTTTTGGGAAACCTACCCTGAAAATCTCTAACAAAACATTTGCCACCTTTTCTGCCTCAATGGAGGGAAGGGCTACTTCTTCAAGGTTTCTGGTAACATAATCTACTACTACTAGGATATACTTCTTCCCTGTGGGACTTGGGGTACACAGACGCCCTACAATATCCATAGCTACCCTCTGAAATGGATTTTCAATCACAGGCAAAGGCATCAAAGGAGCTTTTACCTTGTCTCCTGCCTTGCCTACTTTTTAGTACTTGTACTGCTCACAGGTCCTGCTGTACCCTGTTACATCCCTGGAAATCCTAGGCCAATAAAAGTTCTGCATAATACATCTCTTGGTATGCTTTATGCCCATATGACCTGCAAAGGGAATGTCATGGGCTATGGCTAGAAGTGCCAGATGGTAGGCTGTGGGCACTACCAACTGCTGTATTCTCTCACCCACTAGCCCTCCCTCAGGGGTCCATTCTCTGTATAGTAACCCTTTGTCCCAGTATACAGATTCCCCTTTTCCTTCAGAATCAGGCACCTCCCTGGCTACCTCCCTCAAGCCTTGTAGTGTAGGGTCTGAGACCTGAGCCTGTCTCAACTCTCTCTTTGTAACCCTTCCCAGCTCCCCTTCCCCTGGAAGTCTGGTATCCTCTGAGAGTGGTGCCTCACTGTCAGCCTGGTTACTACTAATCACTTCTTCCCTTGCAGTCACTCTGTCCAAGAAAACATCAGTACTCACCAGCAGCTGTCGCTCACCTTCAGTCTCATTGCTACAGGGTACCTCCCTCCCTGAAGCAGCCACCTCACCAGTCCTGGCTTCAAGTGTGCATTTTATCTGGGTCCCTAACCTCCAGGCTACTAGACCCACATGCTTGTCTCCAAGCCTAACTGCATGTAACTACATGCACACAAGGTACTGCATTATCAAAATCATTCCCTATCAGGACATCTGCAGTGATATGCTCAAACACACCTACTTGCTTGCTTCCTTTTCCACCTTCCCAGTCAAGGTGAACCCTAGACAAAGTTATTTAGAATGGGGTAACTCCTAAAAGTCTGACCGAAGTAGACTGCCCAAGTAAGTATTGCTCCTCCTTAACCATTGCAGGCTTTACAATAGTTAGGTCAGAGGCTGTGTCTCTCCTAGCAGTGGCCTGTTTCCCATCTACTAAGATAGGATATAACCTCTTGTGGTAGTTTGGTACCCTTGTTGTCTCCAGACAACTTACTGCTGGTATTCTATTATTCCCAGAGCTTGGTTGGACAGAGAGGGTGCTGGAGGCCTTGGCTTGGACACTTAGCTGAGATCTCAACTCTCTAGCTGTGCCAGTGGGGAGTTTTACTGGGGATCTGGAGAAAGAGGGAGACACCAGCCCCAGACTGACTGTGTTCACCATGTGGTCTTAAGGGAAATTGTGCTTGATTGTCCTTGATGCAGAGAGCTGCATCTGGAGATACTATGTGTGCACTTGCTATTCTCCCAGTGAACATTCCGCACAGGTGCCAGTGGTGAGGATTAAGACTCCTTGATTACTGGCCCAGAAGAGGAGGGTCATCACATATTGGTTGGCAGTGGTGGGATATCTGCATTACATATTGGTTGCCAGTGGTAGGATATCCACATCAAAGCTGTCAAAAAACTGCCTTTAAAATTTGCACTGTAAGTTGCACATCTTGAGAGATATCCAGTAGTATTAGTATTGCTAAGTTTACAATTAAACATATGTTTTAATATTTCTTTAAATATCTCAATAAACATGCACTTATAGAGGAATTTCTTGTTGTCATGTGAAAGCTTATGTCTGGTTAACAAAAATGTTCTAACAGCATATGTCTAGGTTGTATAGTTTTCTAGATATATAAGAATTTATGAAAGTTTAGAAAAAATATATAATTTTGAGTTTGGTGCATTATAATATAGTACAGTTATGGAAAGACTGAATGCACTGACTATTATTACTGTAAACAATGTTAATAGCTTTTATTGTTCACAAGATATTTACATTTGTGCATCTTATGCTTTTTAAGTTTATTTTTCAGAAAATGTTCTGGAATGCAATTTGGGAACAGGCTGCTAGAGGTGTGACATTCCACACCACATAGGTATTAATTAATTAAAATAGGGATAATTATTTTTTATTGGAAGTGTTTCAGTTTTCAAACACAGTAAACCCAAGTACACTCATAATAATCCCTTTCTGCCTTGGTAAGCCTTGATGATTGTGGTCAATGAAAGAAATTCTGACCATAGTAATGTATTACAACTTGTTTCATATTCAAACACTGTTAATGAAAATCCAGATCAACAATTCTTTTTTCTTCTTTGTAGTTTGCCCCCCAATACCTACTATCTATCCTCTCCTCAGCTGGACATGATTCATTGTTTCTGACTCAGGCATCTTATGGGGAGACCTGCTCAGAGAGAGTCTGTCATTCAGAAAGTTGTGACAGTGTTTTACGCCCTCACTGGCATATCAGAAATAAAGATTTTTTTTGTAGAGTCACAGTTGTTTTCACACATGCGTAAATGGCACCGCCCAAATACCACCCACAGAATAATCACGTTTTTTAACCAGGAATACTATGTAACATTTTAGTGTGATGAAGAGAAACAAATTTTAACTGATATTATTTACACACACACACACACACACACACACACACACACACACACACACACACACACACACACACTAACCATTTTCTGACTGGTATAATTCTGATTTTTGACTGTGATCAGGTGAGGATGACTTGGTTAAATGTGTATGTGTGTCTGCACACATACATTTATTTGATTTCTGTATTTTTTTCACATTTGTTAACTAGGATAGTTTGCCTGGGTTTTCAGTGGAGCCCTGAGGACAAACGCTCCATGTTATAATAATATAGTTACTTGTATTACTCAGCAATAGAAAAAAGACATCTAATTTTACCATTAGAAAGAGAAAAAAAGAGAAAAAATAAACATACACTAAAATATTTTTTAACTCAGGTTAATATCAGTTTTCTGTGCATAGGCCACGAGATAATAAGCACAACTAAAATTCTGTTCAACATATACACATTTAAACGAAATAAATGTGCATGCATACATGCATGCATATAAACAAATATTTCAATCACAGGCATTAATGCCCTTCTAGCCTGCCAGTACACCAAAACAGTTGTTCCCATAGTAAATGTCCAGGCTGTTCTTAAAAAATATCTGAACTAGTGCTTTCTTTAATGTAATTTGGTAGTCTGTTCCTACATCAGCTGCTCTCTCAGAGTAAGAGAACTAATTAGTACACTTCTCATTCCTATAGAATCTTCTACATAGGTTGTCTGATGATTCTCTACTACATTTTAATAACCCCAAACATTCCCAGAGGTAGTTGTATACTGAATGCTCTACAGACCTGAATGAGATTTTTTCTTATATATCTATATGAGACACTGTACAAGTTCAAATATTTTAATCTTTTATAATAACTTACATTTTCACATCCAACATATTATTTTCCAGTTTACTCATGCTTGTTTTCTTATAAGGTTTTCATATTGTTATTCTGTACTCAAGTTTAGGTCTAATGTAATTAGCAAACAATGACTGTTTTGCATAAGAGTTTGTAAATATATTTCAAATCTGTTGTTCCTGAGAATACGTTTTAGATTAGAATCTACACATGGTTTATCAATTTGCATGACTTTACTCCTTCCATATCTTATGTAACTACAAACGGTTTCCTATTATGCTCAATATCTTTATATAAATTTTATTTAAATGTTTCTTGATCTTATCTCCCACTATGTTTAATTAATTTGTCCAGCTTGTTTATTTCAATTTCAAAGTTATAGTTCAACCTATTTTCCATTTCATACATTTTTTTCTCTCTCGCCTTAATCAGGTGTCTTGTTCTTATGACAATATATCCCCCTGATATTCTATGTCTAGATGCTGATGTTAAACATTTTTTTTTATTTTTGCATTCAAACAATTTATTTTTCAAAACTCTTCACATTCCTTCTGCAGTTTTTCCAGTCAACACATTACTCCAATTAGATTTATATAATGACTGTTTTGCTTCCATATTATCTGTAATTAATCTTCTGTGTATTGCTTTAGATTTCAGTTTGTCAGTATTATCTAGCAACAAATTAACCTTTATACCTCCATGATTACTGCAAATCAGTGGTGGTAAAACTTGACATGAAGTAACAGTAATAGTTTGGGAACAGAATGTCTAACATGTTTTGTTCCTTTGTAGGTTTTTTTTTACAATCTGAAGCAATTGTTGTTCTTGAACATATGTTGCACATAATTTCCTTACTAATGTTGTTGAATCAATATTATTCTAGTAGGCTTCTGGTAAATTTAAGTCCCCAGCCACCATTATTCTTCCCTCCTGTGTTTCATGCAAGAAGTGTATGAATTCATCTAGGTCATCAGCACTTGACTTTGATGGTGTAGACACTCCAACAATTGTTATATGTTCCATGGTTGTCTTTATTGTCACAGTTACACAATCTATAGTATTGGTGTTATTACTATACATGTGATAATAGCAGGTCTCATAACTATCTTTAATCCTTTTCATAATACCTCCACCTGTTTTTTTGTTAGAACATCTGTTACAGTAAAACATTTATACCCTAACATAATTGGTTTCTATTCATGGTCTTTAACCATGTTTCACAAACAATAACAATATCAATCTTAAAGGAACATAGCAAAATTTCCAATAAAAAAAATATTATTAATGCTTCTAGCATTAACAACCATCAGAGGTGCATCAAATGTTGACAGCTGTTAAATTTTCAACCTGACAAAAACCATGTGTTGTGTTTGCTAAATATTGCAAAATATCTGTTGCAAAACTTTTCTTCCCTGATCTTGACAAATGCACACATCCTGTCTGAACACATTTGCCCAAAATTAGCTCAGATGCGCTACACATTTCCATTTTTAAAGTAGGACTTTTTTATGTAGCTGTTTAACCAAAATATCTTTTCATTCACAGTGATCTAACTCTCCTTATTATGTGATTTGTGAAAAATACACCCTAACACCTGTACAAGCTATACTATTAAGACAGCTGTAAGTTCCCTACTAACAGTCAGAGAGTCCTTGCAGATGAGATCATTTGTACTGACATGAATGAAAACAGATCCATACTTCCTTACATTAAGGTGTTCTAAGGCTTGTCTCACCTCCTGTATTTTTTCTCCTGGTAGGCATAACACTATTCGATGTTCATTATCTTCTCTGCAAATATAAGTATCATTTCCTCTAATAACTGAATTTCCAATTACAAGAATATCTATCCTAACCAGATCTGAATAATTTTCAATTTCTAATTCAGTAATATCTCTTCTATCAATCATTACAAAGGAATGATCTACATCACCATTAGTGTTATAATCCCACAGTTTTTATTGTGTATATAATTCTCATCCAGCTAGCTTTGTACACCCAGAGCTTGAGCCATGTTGTCAATGTCTGTCTTTCTCTTCTTTTTTCTTACAGTGATGTTCTTCAATCCTTCTGCGTTCAGTTTTGATTTCTTCCTTTTCACCTGCCCCTTGCCTCTTTTTTCTACCTGTAGACTGAAGGTATCTTGATAGAAAAATGTTTTCATTCCCTGTAATGTGTGTGTTACATAACAAAGCAGTGTCCTTTTTAGTATGTATTCACTTTATTTTAAAGACATTTATCAGTTTCTTTTTCTTCCTTATTTGCTGTGAACTTCTTCCTTTCTTTCTTTTTCTTATTTCCTTCTAAATGCTCTGAATCCTCAGATTGCTGAATATCTGTGTCCAGAATTTCAAAGCTGTCAGGGGCTGGTTTCATAGAGGTTGTGTAATTTTATCACACATCCTTTCCTAGACATGTTCTATTTGCTCTTTGCCTGACATTATTTATTTCACCATTTCAGTCATTAATATATGTAACAGCAGTTCTGCAAGCTTTGTCAGTTGTACAAGTGAAATTTTCATCAGTAAGTCTAGGTTTACTACTAATAATGGTAAGCAAATCATCCAACTTTTGACATGAGGAACACAGA
Organism: Protopterus annectens; assembly: GCF_019279795.1. Lineage (NCBI taxonomy): Eukaryota > Metazoa > Chordata > Ceratodontiformes > Protopteridae > Protopterus > Protopterus annectens. The sequence goes on from NC_056735.1 coordinate 674,029,186, forward strand.
TCATCAGTGTAAGCTGGCATTACCTTTAAATATACACAGCATTCATTACGCTGTACAAGATATTTGTGCTTTAGCTAAACATTAATGGCAATACTCATTTAAGTAAACCATAGAATTCAAATAGAACTTAAATCAACTTCTATGAGAAAATCTAACAAACAATATAAACTAAATATTAATTAAATTCAGTACATTAAAGCTGTTGCTCAGGCCATACAACTTCTGAAAGTCACACAAAAGGCAGAATTCCTTTACATTGCACACAAATGCACACAGTAGCTTCTGCTCACTATTGCTCGCAGTTGCACCTCTTTTTAACAGAAGATCAATAAATCACAAACCAATACAGGATTGTTTATATAAGCTCTGGATTGTCCTGTCTGCAGTCTGTGTGAATTTATAAATGACTAGGTCCTTTAGGATGGCTACAGTTTGCCTGTCTAAAACCTATCTTTTTCTAACAAATAACAGTAAATCTTAACAGGTAAAACAACAAAATATAAATCAAAGTAGATCTACTTGTCTCCAAGCTATCCCTTCCTTCTTACAAACAATGGAAAACAGTGGGAACAAAAATACAAATTCAAATAAAACTTCTCTTACCAGGTAACTCCACAGTCAATCACAAACCAAGACAGGATTGTTTCGTTATGTATGTATGTACGTATGTGTGTGCTTCCAAGCAGAAATCCTAAATCTTCTAGACTTTGTTGCATATTTGGCAGCCATACATACATCCTCCTATTGTTTCCTTGTGAATTGCTTATCCAATCTCTCTTCACAATATTTTCTAACTAACTCTGATTAAGTCCTATAGTTATTGTATGTACAATATTTTATATGCCCTACTAATTCTCTTCTGGCTGTTAAAATGTCCTTTTTTTAAGATCAGATTCTGTTCTTGATTCAACTAAAAACTTGACCAGAATAGATATTTCACTTAGGATTCCACTATCCATTTTCTTTGCCTATACTGAGATATCAGTACCTGAAAGGAGAGGCAGTTTCTAACATTGCTGCAGCCTTCCTCTGTCCTGAAAGAGTGCTCTATATACTATACTACTGTATAGTTTTTCAGATCTCTGCTGAAGGTGTTTTTCCCCCCTCCCCTATTTCTGTGTCTTAAGTTGGTATAACTGGTTTTACATCCTGTGTGTTATCTGACCATCTCAAGGATTACGCATAAAATTAGAGCCTCTTAGTAAACAAGTCTGCATATCATTGCTGCAGCCTTCCTGTGTCCTGAAAGAGTGCTCTTCAAACTATCTGGAGATAAACAGAGCTGAGTATATTTTTCTGGCACTTCAGAATTGTGTACTGGTAATTGTTGTTTGACTAATTTTATATCATTGCTGGCTGACTTCAGAGTTGTGCACTGTTATTTTTGCTTCTCTGTATAGTTTTTCAGATCTCTGCTGAAGGTGTTGGTTTTCCCATACCCACTCTCCCTATTCCTGTGTTGTTGTTTAAATTTGGAGGCTTTTGAAATTGCCCACCCCCACTGTAGATTTGATCTGGGACACTCCCCCCAGTCCCATCTCTTTACCTCATTCTACCTAATAGACTCCTTCTACATTGTTTTTTGTCATTTTTAATTTAATTGCATTTTTTAAACTGTTTGGTCTAACATTGCTACATACTCAAGTGTGCTAGCTTGCATTGCATTTGAATTGTTTTGGCTGCTGTTTTAGCTACTTTTCTGTATATATATATATATATATATATATATATACCTTTCCTGTAACTAGTGTAATCCAGATTCAGATTTGCTGTATCCAGGACTGTATGTAAGCTTCTGAGCCCCCCAAGCTTTCTGTGTTGGAGGGAAGCCTTCTAGCTTATCAGTGGGAGTGATAAGCACTAGGTAACCTATCTACCACATAAGGAGTGATTCTGGCCCAGAAATTGTAGTTATTGGCCGTTTGGGCAGTTTTTCCATCTCTCTAAACTTTCTAATTTAAAAGCCCACATTTGCACTTGTATCCCCCCTTTCCTGTAACTAGTTTAGTCCAGATACAGATTCTTACTTTTAGCACTTGAATTTGCTTATTCGTGATCAGCACTTGTTCAGAACTTGTAAGCACTAAATAACCTATTAATTACTACAGCACTCAACCTTCCTCATTACCTAGAGGAAAACAGTTACGCTATCCTCCAAGAAAAGGAAGCCAATCTGGGGGTCCCCTGCCATAAATAAACTGTACAACAGAAGGAAGAACCTCTTGCAAAAGAGAGTAAAATCCCACGAGTGGAGGAGCTCCCTGGTCAGCCTCAGTAAGAAGCTGTGATCCTTGATAAAATCCTCCAAAGCTAGTTATGAAAACAATATCGCCACTGATTCTAAAGACAACCACAAAGCATTCTATAGCTATGTCAAGAATCTCAATGGCAACACTCAGATCTGCTCTGAGTTACAGCACAATGGCACTAAATATACAGACCCAACTGATATTGCCAACATCCTGGCAGATAGGTTCAGTGCTAACTTTACCCCCCTCTCACCCCCTAAAGAGCCCATCTCTATACCAGAAGAATGCAAAGTTCCTGTAATCACGGTTGCACAGGTAAAAACCACACTCTCCAAAGCCAAGAACACAGCATCCATGGGACCAGACAACATCCCAGGCTGCATTCTACATGAACTACAGAACGCACTGGCACCCCACCTAAGTACCATGTTCAATCATAGCCTCACCTCAGGCTTTCTGCCTGCTGAATGGTGCACAGCAACAGTTATCCCACTCCACAAGGGGGGAGCCACCACGGACCCCGGGAACTACCGCCCCATTAGCCTGGCGAGCCTGGTCTGCAAGGCCATGGAACGTATCATCATGGAACTTATAAACAAAGACACTGGTAATCTCCAAACTCTGGATCCCACCCAGTTTAGGTTTCTAAAAGGCAGATCATGTCTCCTAAACCTGATAGACATCTTTGAAGCAGTCATCAAAGCCATAGACAAGGGTAAGGTGGTTCACACAGCCTATCTAGATCTTGCCAAGGCTTTCAACACCATTCCCCACTCTGGAATTATAGATCAGCTCACTAAACTAGGTATAAATCCCTATGTCACAAGATGGGTTGCCAAATGGCTCACTGACAGAACCCACACTGTGAAAGTAGCAGACTCCAAATCCGACTTCAGACCAGTGACAAGTGGAGTACCACAGAGTTCAGTCCAGGGTCCTCTCCTGTTTGGTATCTACTTTTCTGAAGTACAGGCTAACACAGAAGGTCTTTGGCTAATGAAGTTCGCAGATGACTGCAAACTAGGAGCCATAATCGAAACTCCTAACGATGTGGACATCCTACAAAAGGGCCTCACTGAGACAGATGCCTGGTGTCAAAGCCATGGCCTCAAGCTCAATGCCAAAAAGTGCATTGTCATCCCCTTTGGTAAAAACTCTGTACCCATGAACTACAACATAGGTGGTAGTATACTTAACACCAAAAGTGTGATAAGAGACCTTGGGACACAGGTGGACAGTAGTCTCTCCTTTGATAATAATATTGCCACAGTAGACAGGAAATCCTTCTACGTGGCACACCTCATCACAAAAGGTTTCTCATCCAAAAAAAAAAGAAGTCATTGTTCGCCGTCTACTCATCACTCATTAGACCCATTACAGAGTACAACACCCCTTTCGGTATGTACCTCAAAAGACATCTACAGCAACTGGAAAGGCCGCAGAAATACCTCACAAAGAGGATTACCAGCCTCAAACAGATGCCCTACGCAGACCGTCTCAAAAAACTCCAGCTTTACTCCGTCGCATATCGCCTACTCAGAGGTGATCTCTGCCTAACATACAAAGCTATGTCAAACCCAGAGCTGTTGGACATGCTCCACTTAAAGAAATCCCAATCCCTCTGAGCTACACGCTCTAGGGACCTAAACCTTGTCACCACAACAAACAGAACATGCCGGAGGGATAGATTCCTGTCCCAGAAACTTCCTACACTCTGGAATAAACTACCTATCTATATCAAGCAAAGCTCCTCATTAACGCTCTTCAAGAAAAATCTTGATGATTGGATGGGAAATAGGAAATTCAGCCCGGGGATCACCTCTGTGGCTCTGCTCGACAGTGGCACAGGAAAATAATTTTCTTGGGTGGCAAAAGCTAGGGTACCTTTTTGGCTGGGCTTGTATAGGCCACAGGGCTGATAGCCTAGTACTTACCTATGAACCTATGAACCTGCAGTCCAAATGTCTTCTTGGCCTCTTCCCATTCTATTACTTTTCCCTCTCTAGTTATTTGCTCCCAATACCCTTGTTCTTTTCCCGGTTTTCTCCAGGAAATTCCAGCCTCCTCCTACCTATTCTCCTTCTGCTAATTGCAGTCACCCCTATAGGCAAAATCTCATTTCTCTGTCCTCGTCTTGGCTTAGTTCTTATAATACTTGTGACATGTGATGGTCTCACCAGGGCCAACCAATATGTGATGATCCCACCACTGCCAACAAATATGTGACAACCCCTCTCCGGGTCAGTAGTCAAGAAACCTGAATCCTCACCACTGTCACTGGATAGGGATGTTCATTTGGAATACAAATGGATACACTCAGTGTTTCCAGATACAGCTCTTTGTGCCAAGTACAATTTCCCTTAAGATCACACAAGGAATGTAGTCAGCCTGACATCTGGATTTCATTATATCTGTCTCCCTCCTTTGCTCCAGTAAGACTTCCCACTCATACAGCTGTAGGGTTAGGTCCTCAGCCGAATGTCCAGGCCAATTCCCCCAGCACCGTCTGTGTGAACCCAGTGGTTCATGTCCCTGCCCCAAGTAGCTGAGACACACACACACATGCACACACACACACACACACACACACACACACACACACACACACACACACACACACGCACACACACTGTGAGATTTGATTTTTCACACACACACCTGGGAAAGGCTGGCACAGATTTACCTGCTCTGCCCCATTCTGCCTACAGTATAAGGTAGTTATCACTGCCACCAGACTCTCCACAATCAGCGACCCTAAGGCCCTTAACAAAGGGCGCCCAATTATACTGTGCAATATTAATATTAATACAAATGTAGTTGACCAAGACAGCTAGGCCTTCTGGAGTGTCCTACACAGTGTCACCAAATAAATATAAGCATCTCAAAGGTTGACTACTTTTTAGAAGGGACCAGCCACAATAAAAGTTTTAAATATATTTAATAAATAAGAACATGAAAACAGTGAATATATATTTGCAGTAAACCATAGAGTTCAAATCACAGGAAATATGGGAAAATACATTGATGGACAAACTCAGACAAATAAAGAAAAACAATATCTAAACTAAGCTAGGAGAATTACTATTCCCTACTTACTTAATAGAGCAAGGCAGATGATATAGTGAATGGTCCTTCTTGACGTCAGGCCCAAGACAGAATATTCAGTGCTGAGAGAACATTCTCTGTAATATCTAAAACATAATTTCCAAGATGGCTGGCAGAATGACCTCATCTGGAGACCTGACTCTAGGTTCTTATGGTATCCCCTTTTGAAGCTGAGACAGGAATTTAGCATAGAAGGCTACAATACACATCTAAATGTTTATGGCAGTGCCTGGGGGGTTTCCCTCTTTTAAATGAGTTAATGAACAAAGGCTTCTTTCATACCTACCATCTCTGGTCCTATTCAGCAGAGTGGGGTGTCATGTTTATGGTTTAACAGCTAATTTAATTTCAAGGATTTTCTAAAACTAGCTGGACTGAGATTAACTGCTTCTTTTCCAGGGTTCTTTGCTAACATAACACTCACACACATATATTCCTTCTCTGTCCAGCAGGATCCACTGTTGATACATTTTTCAACACTAACAAGTTTATAAATATATTTTGACATTCAAATGCCATACAGTTCTAATACATTTATAACATAAGCATCTGTACAAGTCAGTTTGGTATTCAAATGCCATACAGTTCTAATACATTTGTAAAACAAACATCTTGTACACATCAGTTTAATATTCAAAGGATATCATTCTTTACAAAACTCAAGCTAGTCATGTTGGCACTAGCCCATACCATCACAATACTTTCTGATACTTTATGAATATAATATTTTCACTTTTTTAATTTCTCCATATCTTTTGGGTTTCTAATACCATGGTGGGAATGGACCCCATTCCTAAGTCAAAATATGATTAAAGTTCATGAAATTAGTATTGTTTCAATCTTTGATGTCAGCCAAAAGTGCTCTTCACAGCACCCACAATGTGCCCAGTAAAGATTCCTTCTGCAATTTGTATGGAGTTACATGTATTGGTAACATATCTAAATAAGATTGTAGATTCTTTTTTATAAGACCCATTGCTCCTGCTACTATTGGAACTGTCTGGGTGTCTTTCTTCCACATTGCTCTCATTTCTGCCTGCAAATCTTGATATTTTATGACTTTGTGTCTCTCTGTACGCAAGACACTGCAGTCACTGGGTGTAGAGATTTCAATGATCAATGCTACTTTTGTCTTTTTTTCATGGTTCACTATATCTGGTTTTCTCACATCTATCAAACCGTTGAAAGGCAAGCCAGAACACAATGAGAGCAGACCTTCTAAAATCACAAACAATATTTATTAAACAAAATAAAATGTAAGCGCTTTCGGCAAAACCAATGTCTCGCCTTCTTCAGACAAACTGCAAGATAACATTTGAATTCAGTTCTTATACTTGTACCCATTAGAGGGATCCAATCACAATAGTATGCATTTTTTAACTATTAGTTTCCAAGGGAACCTTAAAACAATAGCAAATAATAACAAATAAAATGAAATAAGATAAAATGAAATAAAGTAAATGGTTCAGTAAAAATCACTACCATGACATAGAATAACTGAACCACAGATGGATTATTTAAATATATGTAAAGTTATATCTTTGTAAAATAAAAGACACATATGTGTGTATATATTATATATAGATATATATATATATATATATATATCTATATATATATATATATATATATATATATATATATATATATATATATATATATATAAACACATTTATATGTCTCTATATGTCCTGCGGTGATCTACATTGACAAAACAGACTTGGAAATACCATAAGACATGAAAAACAATACAAACAGGAATAACCTGCAAAATAAGCAAAACACAATAAATTCCTATGCTGTTGTTGAGACATAGTTATATTGTGAAATGCTCTCAGTTATGCTATAATAATACAGATACAAACAAATCTTAAGAACACTTAGAAAGATGAATACAGAAAATATTTTCCTGGAAATTATTTATAGGTGTTACCAATTACTGCATCAGTTATAATTGGTAGCCCTGGCTTATGAGTATTGGCCAATATGACGAAATAAACTGAATAACCCCCTGGGCTAACCTCATTTATAAATGATAAAGCAGGAAAGAAAAAGCGAAACATAGGAAAACCATTATAAGAGAGTTTTGTGCAAAAAAGCACATATAAGTATAACACAAAAGATATAGATAGTAAAATGTACCTATTGTAGGAAAGCCATTTTAGGACACATTTAATGGATAGGGCATCATTGATACCAGGAATGATGTGCGCTCTAGTCGCACCTGCCATAACAATTCATCCATTTCCAATTGGATATGCCAAGGGCCTCCTCTTATATCCAAATCTCTTTTTTGTAAAACTATAAAGCTGAAATTGTGCCCATCATACTCCATAATGTGTCTAGCCAAGGCGTTACTGGCATCCTTCTTACTAATGGCATACTGGTGTTCATATATTCTAGATTTTAATTTGCGCTCGGTTTTACCGATATAAAATGCTTTGCAAAAATTACAGAAAGCAGCATATATGACCACTTTTGTTTCGCAATCGTAGTGGTTATTCACTTTGTATTCTTTGTTATTGATTGTAAAATGGTTTCCTACTTTTATGTGCTTGCATTGGGCACATGAACCACATTTAAACATACCATGTGGTCTATTTGTGTGGAACTTTTTCTTTGTCCTTTCCAATATCGATTTTAGATTATCACCTCTCCTATAAGTAATCCTGGGACTGTCACCTAAAAGATTAAATAGGTTTTGATCGTTTCTTATAATGTCCCAGTTTTTATTAATAATTTCTTTGATTTTTTGAAAATCTAAAGAGAAGGTGTGTAAAAAACTGGTGCAATACTTATTGTTCTCAGACAAACTTACTCCTACCATTTCACTTACTACAATGCTTTGTTCATAGATAGTGGCCAAGTTGTTATTGATCTGGCCACCTAATAGAGGAAAAAAATGACCTTCGTCTCGCTTACGAGACACCTCAGTTATGACACTTGAGATTAAAGTGGTTGGATAACCCCTAGACTTGAACATACTCATAAGTCTGTTGCACTCAGCGACATAGTCATGGGCATCAGTCACCATACGTGCCGCCCGTACTATCTGACCTTTTATCACTGCTCTTTTTTGGTGATATGGATGGTTACTGGAAAAGTGCAACAGAGAGTTAGAATACGTAGGTTTCCTATAAATGACACTTTTAAATCTATTATTAATTTTGTCATTAATCAGGAGTATGTCCAAATAATTAATCTCAGTGTCGCCTATATTGTACGTAAACTCTAAAAAATCGGTCATTTTAGTAATCCTTTCTACAAATAAAGGAATTAATTCTTTACTTCCCTCCCAGATGCAAAATATGTCATCCTGGTACCTAGTGTACCAGGTGACATGTTTTTGGAACCACTCATCTTTGAAGAGAAATTTAGTCTCCCAATGTGCCATGACAGCATTCGCAAATGTACCACCACAGGGGGAGCCCATAGCTACCCCTGATGTTTGCAAGTAAAACTGATTCTCGAACGTGAAGAAATTGTTAGCCAATACTAGCTCTAACAAAGTCTCTACAAGGTAGATGGTATCATCTTTGATTTTTTTGGCTGACATGAATTCCCTCACACAGTTAAGCCCAATTGTTTGGGGTATAACTGTGTACAAATCTTTGACGTCGGTAGTCAAAAACGCCACATCTGGTGAATACCTTTGTTTACTTATATTCTCCAAAAAAGACCAGAAATCCTTGCATATCTGTACTTCACTTTCTATAAGTGGTTTTATAACACTGTCAATATATTTGGCACATGCATGAGTGATTGACCCCCTCCCGTCCACAATAGGTCTAAAAGGGGGAGCATGTAATCGTTTATGCAATTTGGGGGTTCCAAAAAAAGCTGGAATTCTAGGTGCAGCCATGGTCAAGTATCTATGGACATCCATGTCCGTAAACCCTTCCAAAAACAAATCATTCAGAGTATTGTTAATCTTTCTATATGCAACGTGTATCTCATTTAAAGAAACAGGTTTATAGGCAGAAATATTGAGATGTTCTGTCATGCCAGGACTACCAATTATAACTGATGCAGTAATTGGTAACACCTATAAATCATTTTCAGGCAAATATTTCTGTATTCATCTTTCTAAGTGTTCTTAAGATTTGTTTGTATCTGTATTATTATAGCATAACTGAGAGCATTTCACAATATAAATATGTCTCAACAACAGCATAGGCATTTATTGTGTTTTGCTTATTTTGCAGGTTATTCCTATTTGTATTGTTTTTCATGTCTTATGGTATTTCCAAGTCTGTTTTGTCAATGTAGATCACCGCAGGACATATAGAGACATATAAATGTGTTTATATATATATATATATATATATATATATATATATATATATATATATATATAATATATACACACATACGTGTCTTTTATTTTACAAAGATATAACTTTAAATATGTTTAAATAATCCATCTGTGGTTCAGTTATTCTATGTCATGGTAGTGATTTTTACTGAACCATTTACTTTATTTCATTTTATCTTATTTCATTTTATTTGTTATTATTTGCTATTGTTTTAAGGTTCCCTTGGAAACTAATAGTTAAAAAATGCATACTATTGTGATTGGATCCCTCTAATGAGTACAAGTATAAGAAATGAATTCAAATGTTATCTTGCTGTTTGTCTGAAGAAGGCGAGACATTGGTTTTGCCGAAAGCGCTTACATTTTATTTCATTTAATAAATATTGTTCGTGATTTTAGAAGGTCTGCTCTCATTGTGTTCCGGCTCGCCTTTCAACGGTTTGTTGGTTTGTGATTTTTGGATCTGGTTGGTTTCTCACATCTATCTTTTGAACTGTTGGTAATGGGTGATCCCATGTGATGTAGACTTCATCACAGGTGACGCAGTGGTACAGTGGTTAATACTGTCACCTCACAGCAAGAGGTTCTATGGTTCAATTCTTGGCTGGGGTGCCTTCTGTGTGGAGTCTGCATGTCCTCCCTGTGTTTGCATGGGTTTCCTCTGGGTATTCCGGTTTCCTCCCACATTCCAAAGACATTTGTCTAGAGCATTTCTCCCCGGGCCTCCACTGAATATAGGCTCTGTCGTAGTCTGACTTTCGTGGTCAACAAATGTTGAATAAATAAATAATTTTCTATGATGCTGTCTCCAGTGTTTTTATCCACTTCAATACCATAATGTTTGCACAGTCCCCATTGCAACAGTCTTGCCACATTATTGTGCCTTTCAGTATACAGACCTTCTGCCATTAGTATATCACAGACAGCAACAAGGTGTGTGACTGTTTCCAATTCTGTTTTACAAAACCTACATTTATCTGTTTCTCCCACATATTCAATGGACTTTGTAAACCAATGTGTACGTAGCCCACTATCTTGGGTCATCAATATTAACCTTTCATCTTTTGGTTTGAATTCACCTCTCTTTAACCATTACTGCTTTTTATCCTGATCAACATGAGGTTCTTCCAGACGTTTTGTATACTTGCAACTATATTTATGTATTTTCCACACTTCTTGCCTTCTCATTTGATCCTTCACCTTATATTCTTTTTTTTTTGCTTTGTTTTGCTTTTTTTTGGCACATTCAGTTGCTGCCTGATTTTTATCTACCTCTGGTTTGACTTCCATTCCAGCTTGATGCCAATATGCTTCTGCCAGACTAAGCAGCGAAGTCTTCTTAGATTTATTCTCCTCATGTTTCAAAACTTTCACTACGTTTGGGTCTTATGAGATTAACAGATATGTGTGCATTCCCACAATTGCAGATCTGTACAAGTAACCAATTTCAAGGAGGCCCATACCTCCTTTGGAATGGGGAATATATAATCTTGGTATGCATTGTTTTTTTATAAATCATTTGGTGAGCATAAAGGATCCTATTTGTTTTCCTGTCTAATCTATCCAACACTTTTTGGGACCAGTCAATCACTCCAAAACTGTAAGTTAGGACAGGAAGAGCAAATTGGTTTATAGTTTGAATTTTGTTCCTAGATGTCAGCACTGTTTTAAAGATTAATTTAAGTCTTCTAAAATATTTCTTACTAAGTTTTATTTGCATTTGTTCATGTTTTATTGTTGATCCTTCATCATTTTCCAAATATTTATACACTACCTCCTGCTCAAGTTCTTTTATATCACATTCTTGTCCCAAACTAATGTTTTCTAGGTGCTACAGTTTTCCTGCCTAAAGGTTGCTTTTGCACATTTATCAAGATCAAATGACATTCTTAAATTGTCTGAAAGTTTTGACTACTTGCAGTTGTGCTTTCAGTTCCTCATCTGATGAGCTATGCCGTTTTAAATTGTTGTTTTCCAGGAGCTAAATTGTAGCCATGGCCTAATCTGTTAAGCAGACAACTTAAAAGAGTTAAGGGCAAGAGAGAATAGCAGCATTAACAAGGAATCACCCTGGAATATTCCCCCTTTTCATTTTTATTCCTGAAAAGATAATTTGTCCTTTATCATGGCTTAATTGCAAAGTGGTCTGCCACTGTTTCATGGTCACTGTAATGTAACTGATCAGTGTAGGGTGTATCTTATACATTTTTAAGCATTCTTTTATCCATGAATGTGGGATAGTATCAAATTCTTTTTTGTAGTCAATCCATGCCATACTTAGATTCTTCCCCTTCCTTTGTTCCATATGACTTTCTTTTATTACCCTTTTGTTCTATTGCCATGATTGAATTTTCTTCAAAATGAATATAAACTATGACTGCATCAATTCCAGTGTATAGTTTATATGTTGTCGGAGGGCAAGTTATTGGTCTATAATTTTTAGGATAACTTGCAGGTTCACTATTAAGTAGGAGCATTGTTTTTCCTGTTGTTAACCAGGCTGGTTTCTGCTCGGGATGCACATATACATATTTCATACTCATGGCTAAATCTTCATGCAAAGATGTTAATACTTTTAGCCAGAAGTTAGGTACTGCATCTGGGCCTGGGGTTTTCCAATTGGAAGCTTTTCTTCACTTTATCTCAATCTCTCTGGCCATTACTTCATCCCATTTCATATCCAGTACCTTTGAACTTCTTTTGCTTCTTCTATCCATTTGGCATCTTTGTTATGTTCCAAAGGATCTTCATAGATATTTCTCCAAAATGTATCTATTTCTTCTTCTTTGGGTGGTATTTCAATTCCTTTTACCTTGTTTCCCAATTCTCTATAGAACTTTTTAGGGTCATCAATAAATTGCTTATTTTGTACATTTCCTTTATATTTATCTGTATATCTTCTAATTTTTTCTACCTGTGCTGATATTTTTAGTTTATTATTTGCAATAGTGCAAGACAGAGCCTGATCCATTATGATGCTGCACATTGCTTTTATCATGTCTATCTTTCTAAGTATTTTTGTTGATCTATTCCCTCTTCTATACTCTTTTAACAGTGACACTTTTTGTCTTAATTGCTTTATAGTTTTCTGTATTCGATACTTCCATGACGGTATTTGATTTCTCCCCTTCCTTTCCATAACTACCCTGTGTGCATGTGGCAGAATTTTATCTGTTATTAATTTAGCTGCACAGTAATATATCCTGTTTACTTTTGTTATATTGCATGGATCTGTATGGGCAGTCCTAATTACTGTATTCATTTGTTTCATCAGACTTCTGACTTTTTGGTTTTATTGACCTTCTGCAGTCTATTTCTTTCATTGATCTTAATATGTATATCGCTATTAAATCAAGCAATTCTTGTCTTACCTCATTTTCTACTAAACTAAGGGCCCATTTTTTGTTCTCCATTTCCTGCGGGCATTCTATAGAGAGGTTTATACCATCTTCCTGTGGCACATTCTCTTCAATTTCATCCTGTGTCATCCGTTGCTCTGTCATATGGAAACTCACTGGCCTATCACTCCTCAACATTGACTGCATCAGACTTGCCAAAGTTTCCTGTTCCTTCCCTTGTTGTCCAGCTTCAAGTGAACATTTATACTGGTTTCCTGTGGAAGGCTCTAAAATATCTTCATATGGCAACTGCCAGTTGCTTCCAGTTCCACTGGTTTCTCCTTAATTCGGATGTCTATTGCTCTACCCTGCTGTGGTGCTTTCTGAGTTAGATTTTCTACACTGAATCCTTCACTTTACAGGTACTCCATAACCTCAGTTTCTATTTCTTTAACTTCTCCATTACTAATGTTCTTTTCTGTTTTTCTTCTTTGTCTTCATATTTTTTGTATTGTAAAGCTTTCCGTGTCTGGATTCCTTTGCCTGTATTTCTCTTCAAATACCTTTGCTGTTGCTCTTTTTGTATTGATTAATTTAGCTTTCTCCTTTGCATAAATATTACACCATATTAAATCTATTTTTCTTTCCCACATCCATATTTCTTTTTCAGATATCTCCTGATCTTCCTGTTTCTCTTACTTTGGGGGCTTGTTCCATCATGCTGTGATGTAACCTGTGTTACATCTTCTACACCAAGTCCTTCACTTCCCAGGCATTCCATAACTTCAGCTTATATTTTTTTTAACTTCTACTTTACTGATCTTCTTTTCTACATTTTCTCTTTGTGATATTATTTTTTATTGTGAAATTTTCCATATCTGGATGCCTTTGCCTGTATTTCTCTTTGAATATCTTTGGGGCTGCTTTTTTTTTATTTATTGATTTGACTTTTGACATTGCATAAATATTGTACCATATCAAATCTCTCTTTCTTTCCCATGTCTATATTTCTTTTTTAAACTTTTCACAAATCTCTAGGTTTTGTTGTTTATATTTTTGCACTTCCTCAGATGCTTCTTTTTCCAAAGAGATCAAAGTTTCTTGGTCTACATAATGTTTTTGACAAATCTGTTGTATTATTGAACACACATTTTTATTTGAGACTTCTGACAGTTTTTCTTGTGGAAGTATTTTTCTTTCCTCTAATTTCTATCTTAATCTTTTTGTATATCTTGTGTCTGGAAATTCTGGGCTTTTTGCATAATAGTAATAATACATAATTTCTTTCTTATCCTCAATAGTCCCTTCTATCGTTTTTTATGGCTCTTCTTTGGCCTATTCTGTACAGCTACTGTTATTCTCCCTAAGGCTCTGCAGACAAAATCCCACTCTCTCCTTATTTCTTGAATTAACCCCTGGCTCATCATTATCATTCCTTTCCACTTTGAATTATAACTTTCTTCTGTGTTGTGTATATGAGCCTTAAATGTGTAGCTCTAAAATATTCCTTCATATCAGATCATTCTAAATTACCTCATTCTATCAGAAGGCTAATGATATCCCATTTGATCCTTGCCCACTTCCCATCCCAGATAAATTATTTCATCTCTTTACTAATTATTATCCACAACTTCTCTTTTGGTTGTTAAAACTATGCATGACCTGTATATAAACCTAAAAGGACTTAAAACATTTTCACTGCTTGTATCTTACTATCCATATTCAGCTTCCAGTTTCTCAGTTTTTTATTATCTTTTTAGTCTCTTCCCATATATCCTTAGCAGCCATAACAGAATCCTTTTTAATCCATACTCCGAAATAATTCCTGTTATCGTGTCCTCATAAATACTGGTATTGCTAAATGGACCATGTGTGGGTACACAGTTTACAGCTATAGCCTTTGCTTTATCTTTATTTTATATCCTTAAAAGACCTGAAACTGTCTCAGAATGTTCCACAGCATGAGATGTCCTTTTCTGGTTTTATCAGCTATAAAAAAATATTATCTACATATAAAAAACAACTTTCCTTGATTACTTGATTACCATACCAATTATATCCTAGTATTTCTGAGCCCCTTGTTTTCCTTGCCAGTACCTCTAAATATAAAGCAAATTATAAAGGGAAAAGAGGTCACCCCCTCCCTGGTTCCTCTGTTCAGACACAACTTAGAGAGAAACCATCCCAATTAAATTTTTGCTTCTCATCCCTTACATATCAGGGGATGCAAAAGCTTCCACTGCCCTACTCATAAAATCCAAACTGACTCTGTCAAATACTTTCTCTGTACTAAGACCCACCAAAAGTAGCATTTTCTTATATTCTGAATCCCTCTGGATCATCATTGCTCTATTAATGTTGTAAATGTTTGCCTCGCCTCCAGAAAACCACATTGATCAATAGCAATCAATTTTGGGAACACTTTTGCCATTCAAAATTTTAGCTATTATAAATATAAACACTTAATAATCATGGTTTAAAATTGAAATGCGCCTATATGAAGCTAGGTCTGATGGGTTTTTGCCATCTTTAGGTATTGCAGCCACCACAGCTTTCTTCCAGTATCTTAGTGCTTCCCCTTCTTTTAAAATACTATTAAACAAAACCTTCAAGATCTTTATCACTCTCTTCCCTCCTAGCTTCATAATTTCCACAGGAACACCATATATTCCTGGAGACTTTCTTCCAGGTTGATTATACGTCACCATTTTCATCTCATATCTTAGCTGTTAGTTGTTGAACCTCAGCCCCCTCTAACCTTGGAATACTTAAGTCTTCCATAAATATTTCCATTTGTACTCTTTCCTGATTTCCACATATCTCTGCTAATACAAATTTTCATTACATTTCTGAAATATCTCTAGTACCTAAACAGAATCTCTGGTTATTTTTCTTCTAATAGGCTCCCTAAGTTTGACAATACCCTTTTCTACTTTCTGTTGCCTAAGTCTTTGTGCTAAAAGTTTTTCTTCTCTGTAGTTATTATTTAAAAAAAAGCAGTTGCTTAAGACTTTCCAAGATGGCTGCACACTAATTAACAGCTTAAAGTCAGCTCTACCAGTATGAAAAAATAAACTGGAAGAGAAAGGCCATAAAGTCTGTCACTTTAAGTAAATTGCATTATGGCTAGTAAGTACACTGCCTGGATGCTACCAAAGAACTAACTAAAAGACCCTGAAAGAAAAACAACTAGAAAAGGTGAAGTTAAAACACTGACTGTGAAGACTCCTCCAGCTGTTCAGCAAAAAGCAATTCAACCATCAGCTTCACTACAAGTCATGGCATCCAGTAATCTAGAGGGGAAAAAAAACAAGTCAATGTGCTCAAAACTGACTAAAATAAATGAAACACTGAAGGTGTATATCAACTCAAACAACAAAAAGCTGGAAAAAAATGGAAAAATCTTTAAACAGTTAATTAGATGATCTGATAAAACTGCAAATATCAGAGGTCAAAATTAAGTAAAAGCTGGTTGAGAAGAAGACTATTCAAGAAGAGGTGTTTCAAAAAAGGTAGCGTCAGAGGACGCAGCACATAGAGAAAATCAAAGATTTTCTATTGTACCAGAGAAACTAGAAGGAACAGACAAATATGCAACTGTTAATTGAAGGGCACACTGTGTATGCTCCACATTTGGCCATGAAAAAGCAGCCAAGACCTGCACTAGTAAAGAAGCAAACTTACCAGCAGAAAGAGTTGATCCTGACAAAACTGTGACAAACTAGCAAAGTATTAAAACTTGGACACAGTGGATGGTTTGTGCAAAATGATTGTTCAATGTAGAGCAGGCAGAAGAGAAACACATGTATTCCAGCAAACAGGTATTATCAAGTGGGAGGTGTGAGATTCAAGCTGCTATATCTAGCTGTCTTCAGAATATTTTCCCCAGGCAATCAAAGTCATTTTTGATGCAGAACAGGATAAGGAGGAAATACAAAAGTTTGTCCTCAAAAAGTGAGCCATCAAACAGAAGAGCAGTCTGCTTCTCATCCTTCTGATAATAAAGCACATAGGGATACTTTACTAATGAAAACTTTCCCACAGTTCCAATGGAAATGCTTGTGAAACAGAAAAAAAGCACAGGAGCTGACTAGAAGAATAGAGAATATCTTGGAAATGAACCAGAATCTGAAGTTTGTAGATGAAGATGTACAGGAGGAGAGCCAGCAGCATGGAAATTAGTGAATAAATGTAAGACTACAAAGCATCAATCACATTTATGAAAAATTGTATGTAGAAGAAAAAAGTGGAGAGTGAAGTTTTGTTGACTTTGTTAAACTTGTGGGGAACTGAAAGTCATTTGCCTCACTTCATGTCATTAATGTTTGGTAGGACACTGAGGAGAGGGGAAGAGGAAGGAAAAGGTATCTGTAAGTAAAACAATTTTTCTTTTTAACAGAATTTCTATGAAATGTTTCATGATATAAATGCCATGTTTTATTGCAAAGTAGTTTTAGTTATTCTTGTATGTGTTAAAGGTATTAAAATAAACAGATGCTGTTTCTTCCTTCTTTCTTTCTTCTTTTTTAGTACTAAGAAATGTAGGCATTACAATGCAAAATGAAAAAAAAGGCTAGACAAAAGCACGTTTTAGTTAATAGGTTGCAGTCTTGGGTTGTTGAGTTGGAAATAGTGTGCAAAAGTACACAGACCATAATATGTAGAGCTGATATATTTTCTCTTACTTTTGCATATATAAATGCCTGGATTAAGATCCTTGGTTTAATCTAATAACAAGTTTTAAGTAGAAACAAGTAAATAAGAGAAACCTGAATATAATGAAAAGTTTTCCTTTAGCAATACATTTTTCAACTTCTCTTTAAAAGCTTGTAGATGAAGACTATATTTTTTTCTTACTTTTCCATGGAGACAAGCTGATGATAGGGCAATAAAGAGCCAGAACACTGCTTTTTCAAGGCTAAAGGTTAGTTTTCTGAAAGCAGGCAAGTTTTTTTACATTGGGGAGGGGAATAAAGATAAAAAAACAGACCTCAATTAATATAAGCAGAAACACAGGTAATAACATACATATTAGCATGGATAACATCAATTTCGGTTAAGGACTATGTTTAAAGCTGTATATTTTGGACAATTGTACCTATTAGGAGGGTTAAACTCATTATTTGAAGCTGTACACAGTTTTCTGTGTTTGTGTTAAGTTAGCAGATTATGGGGTGTTCTGGGGTTGTGTTTTTTTTTTTTTTGTTTGAGGGTTTTTTATTAAAACAAAAAGTCATGTAAAATGTGACATAGGGTCCAATGTTGATGATAAGAAAAAAATATATAAAGGATTAACCTACAAAACATTAGTGGATGCATGTATCACAAAAGCTGGAAATAGACATTTAAAAAACTGTCATATATTTTAGGTGGGAATAATGACTTCTTATCATAATGGCAGCATGTTCATATTATCCTGGAATGTAAATGGTCTCACAGTTGTAGATAAAAAGTAAATGATCCCCGGGATTCATGAAGCTTGGCGTAAGGCCGGTGTAAGGCCTGCGCCGGCGGTGCAGTGAATAGTCGGCGTAGTAGCGCCATATGCATAGTAATGAGTGCGCGCCGCAACCACAGACACGTGCGTAGTGTACGTGAGCGAGCCCAAGTAGGATGCGTCCGGAGGCGTGGCTAAGCCGGCAGGCGATGAGCAACCTAAAGTGCTGACTGCCACAGTCCGCCCATAATAGTAATGTCACCAGCCAGGGCCCGTGCAGAATGAAACGCATGCAGAGTATGCAACATAGTACCCGTCCCAACAAAAGAAGAAGCAAACACAACCCACGAAGCCCTAAGTGTACCCGTCCAAGGAACAAAGGATACGCGTAACACCGTGTTCGTCCCGCAATGCACCGTCAGTGGGCATACCCAGAGAAGGTGTACCGCAGCATGTCAGCGTGCCGCACCGACATAGGAGTAGCGACTAAGGTTACCACCTGTCCCACTTTGCGAGGGGCAGTCCCTCTATGGGCAGTTGTGTCCCGATAAAAAATATTAAAAATGGCAAATGTGCTAAGATTGTAAGACATAATTATATCCCGTATTTTATGTAATGGTCGCATAAAATAGTTATTTCCGTAACTAAAATACCTAAATGTCACAAGAAACAGAATAAGCAACCAAACTGCTACAAGAATAAGCTTTTATTTAGGCAAACAAGTTAAGTTCTATGCTATGTACTGACCGTGGGTATGTGTCGGCCTGTAGAATCTGATGTGAGTCCCGAAAATGTCCCACCTTGGCTATTGGAAAAGGTGGCAACCCTAGTAGCGACATGGGCATGGTCACCAGGGTTACCAACTGTCCCACATTGCTATGGACAGTCCCTCATTTGACAGTTGTGTCCCGCCAAATATCGAAAAATGGCAAATGACCCGAGATTTCTGGGCAAAAATATTCCCTCAATATGCCTGTAATAGTAGCATAAAACATATATTTTGTATATGAAACACATACATGGCATAAGAAACCGAATAAGGAACCCAAATGCTATGAGAATAAGCGTATATTATGGCAAAAATGTGAAGTTCTGTCATCTCTACTTGCTGTGGGTATGTGTTGTCCTGCAAAATCCGATGTTTCCACAAAAGATGTCCCACTATGGGCATTGGAAAAGGTGGCAACCATAATGGTCACAAGCAGTAGTGAGAGTACACAGCCGGGTAGCCGTGTCGACATAACAACAGGAATGAACCAAGATACCCTAAACACAGGCAAACATGTGCATAGCAACATGTACCACACCCAGCAACGTGTTTGTCGCATACACAGGACGGCGTATGTCTAAGCGTAATATCCAGAAGCAGAACCCATGCATGCAAATGTAATACACAATAGCCCCATTGTAGCATGTAAGTCCCACCCATGTATGACCGTGCACCCAACCCAGCTAGCAGCCTTGTGCAGCTACACACCTACACACAATGGGCATACCTGAAATGTGGTAAGAAGTATTGTTTTAGGCAGTGCCACGCGGGCAAATATGTACCCCACATGTCACCAACCCACCTCAGGTACAGATATGCAAATGGCTGCATGTGAATGTGTCTGCAGAATGTGTAAATCCCGCATGTGGTATGCACTCGTCCAAACCCTATAGGCTTGCACACGCCACGGTGCACATAACTGTACACATGTGGACAAGTCGGGATGTTGAACCACCGCACTGATGATTAGCTATGCAGACAAGTCAAACACATATAGCGGAACATGTGCCTACCAAACAGGACGTCCTAACAGGGTGCCACAGGCACAGAAGGGGAAGGTGGGACATCACATGTGGAGTGTAGCATTGCCGGATGGCCAAACACCCACGGCCAAGGTAAAGGACGGAACAACATGCATATGGCCGGATGGATGTTGTTAGACAAATATATATAGAAACACATATGAAGTGCCAGTTTAGAAGCAAAATACTATATAATGCATTGAATTGTACTGTACAATATGGCAGTAGAAATGATCATGCATGTAATTGGTGAAGCTTAGCTACAGTGTGATCGAACTCTGACCCTGGCAGTAACCAGTTCAGCAGGCTTATGTCTCTCAGCATCAATTATCTGCTGGGTTACAGAAAAATAAATGTATGTACATGTATATCATCCTCCCTCCCACTGAGGAGGATGGCCTTGTGAGCTCTATCGAAGATAGAGTACAACTCCTTACCAGAGAGACAAAGGAACGTATTAAGAAATGAACTGACTATTGTATCGGAACAGTCCAGGGTCCTTGAAACAGCAACAATTACAGAAGGACACTGTAATTGACCAGGTGCCTTGCAAGGCTGTGTTATTCTCATGGGAAAACATTTTAAAAGCATTACCTCAGCACCCTCGTATGAATAGAATATTGCGGACCATAGTGATGGAAATGCCCTGTGACTGACCACGTCAGTAAGGTGGGCAAAAGCTGATTGTAAACACTATATAAACAAATTGCTTCCTGTATAGAGTCAGACAAAACTCTCATACTTGGACTGTAAAGTTTTATGCCTGCCGGTGTAAACTACTTAAACGTTGTGAACCTGAGCATCCTGTGTTATTGACTGTCACTTAGAAAAGCCTACTGATTTCTACAGTCTGGTTTTAACAACTTATTTGACATTGTGGTCCTTCTTAGCCGGAATTCCCTTGGTCAGAGTGCATGGGTGGTTAGACATCTGCGCAGGAGAAGTTGCCTAAATGGTTCTTCTTGAGTGAAAAGACCTCCGACTGAATTGTTGTGTGTAAAGAGGCTGTCCACTGTCTGATCTGTGGCTGAAAAGCGGAAAACTGGATCCCAAGAAGAAAACGTGCAGTCATAAACGGGAGGCTCAGGTAAGGAGAGTTTGCCTCTTTGTCTCTGTTGTAGATCAGGGACCAGGCTACATTGTGTTTCTGTTAACAGTTGTGATAGCAGGTCGAAGACCAATCCAAGTAGTTTTACATTTGGACATAGATCAGGGGAACACAGAGTAGAGTAAATAGTAATTGTAGACACTACAGTGGATACAGGGAAGGAGATACCACATGGTATGAGAGAAGGGTTACGTAACAGTCATTTAGAAGACATGGGAGATTAGTGCACTAAGAGATCGTGAGATCCGCGTTTGACGGGTGATGTGAAGTATATGCAATTGCAGAGAGCACATAATGTGAGATATTCTGCAAAATGGGGTAATAAATATGACATTGATGGTATATTAGACAAAATATCATTAGTGAAACATTGGAATCACTTAAAATGTGACGCAGATGTGCAGGCTAAAAAACAGCGACAATTGGGTATCCCTCAAGCACATAGGTGGATTGAGGTAGTGAACCAAAGGGAACAGAAGACTAAAAATGCGAAAGCATCATACGTAGACAAAGAAGATAATAATACAGTAGTAGCGACAGCCACCCCCCCTCCACCACCTCCGATACCACATCCAGGATATGAAGCGGGAGAGCAGGCTAGTCCCCCCCACGTTATCCTGTGGCAACAGAGGTATCACAACGACCAATTGTAAGAGAAGCTATTGAAACTACATCCCAAACACGTAAAATACCTAGGGACACTCAAGTAAGAAGAGAGTCACTAGAATAGAGTGAGGATATCTGTCAATTAATTGAAGTACCGAACTCTCAGGCAGGACAGGAAGGCCAGGACCCAACTCCCTTAGTGTATAGACCGTGGACACCAGAAGATATCCGGAATGTCACAGAGGGAATTCCCCATCCACAAAGTAATCACTATTCACCATGCAATACCCCTTTATCTCCTGATAGAAAAGCAAAGGGGGAATGGCGGATGGTACAGGATTTACAAGCTGTAAATCATGTAATAATACCTAGGGTACCGAAGGTGCCAAACCCACACACTATATTGAATGCTATGAACCCGCAACAGAAGTATCTTACCGTGGTACATATAAGCTATGCTTCCTTTTCAATACCTATACATCCAGATAGTCCGTATTGTTTTGCATTTACATTCAGGGTAACAGATACAGCCATACCCGGCTATCGCAGGATCCTGTGAAAGTCCAACGATATTCGCACAGGAGATGGCTAGCAACATGCCGGTGTTTACTCCACCCGGGGGCAGTCAAGTTCTACTTTATGTGGATGATATCCTGCTTGCGGCCCCTACCCAGCAGCAATGTAGGGAAGATACAATAGCATTATTGAAATATTCAGCAGAACAGGGACGTAAATTAAGCAAGCAGAAATTGCAACTACGGAGAATACAGGTCAAGTACCTGGGATATGTGGTATCCAAGGAGGGTAGAACATTAGATGACGATAGGAAGGCAGCAATTTCACAAGCACCCAAGCCAACTACCAAGAAGGGAATGATGTCCTTCCTGGGCCGACTAACTGTTGTTGAAGCTGGTTACCAAACTATGCCTTGGAATCTGCTCTATTGTCTGCTTTAATCTGTAATACACCTATGGCAGCACAAGATATACTACACTGGATTCCAGTAGCAGAAACAGCTTTCTGCAGACTAAAACGATTGATAGCTTCAACATCTGTTTTAGGTCTCCCGAATAAGCATAACAGATGTTTCCAGACTGTAGATTGTAAGCAGGGATATATGACGTCAGTCTTGACGCAACAGCATGGAAGTAAGCAACGCCCCATAGCTTACTACTCATCGCAGTTGGACCCAGTGGCATGGTCATTGCCACATTGTGTACAGGCAGTTGTTGCAGCAGCCATGGCAGTACAGGCCTCGGCATCAATGGTATTATCCCACCCTCTCACTGTGAGAGTGCCTCATGCAGTTGCGATCATATTGCTGCAAGAGAAAATAGCATTCCTGACCCGTGCTAGACATCTTTCTTGTTTGACCATACCCCTGAGTCAAGCTCATATGGTGATTGAACGTTGTACAACATTAAACCCATCAACGTCACGTCCGACACCTGTGTATGGCACACCACACAGTTGCCTACAGGAAATGGAGCAAATAACTTTACACAGACAGGATATCACTGATATACCCTTAGATGATGCAGAGGTGACAGTTTATGTGTACGGATCATGTAGAAAGAGTCCTACAGGAAAGAAGCAAGTAGGTTATGCAGTAGTTATTGATAATGAGATTGTAGAAGCCCAACCCCTGCAGCATAACGTGTCTGCTCAAGCAGCAGAATTGATAGCTTTAACACGTGCTTGCACTCTAGCGAAAAACAGATGTGTGGACATTTATACCGATAGTCAGTATGCTGTCTCTACAGTGCATGTTTATGCGCAGCAGTGGAAGAATAGCGGAATGATAACATCCACTGGTAAACTGATTAATCATGCGCAATTGATCTTGAATTCATTAGATCTCATTCAGTTACCCACTAAAGTAGCTAATTGTAAATGTGCAGCTCATACAAAGCAACAGGATAAGATTAGGAAAGGTAAGGCACGAGCTGATGCAGCTGCAAAACAAGCAGCCTCACAGTCAGAAAGTGTCATTTTGAATGAGGAATGACAATCCTCAGAGATTCTAGATTTAGAAATGTTAGAAACAATGCAAACATCAACTACGAAAGCAGAAAAGTAGACGTGGGTAAGACGAGGAGCAATCCTTGAAGACGGACTGTACATATCCACAGTGAGAAAGCCAATATTAACGTCTAAGTCATTCAGATATGCGGCTTTGGTGAGCCATGGGTAGAGCCATGTCTCAACAGGGGGGATGGTACAGTTGGTTAACAGAATATTCCTAACATACGGAATTAGGAACCACATACAAACATTTTGAGCAGCGTGTCATATTTGCAGTAAACATCATGCACAGGGAGCATTACAACCGAAGCGAGTGAGTTTCCCTACACCACCATATCCATTCCATACTATTTGTATGGAGTTTATACAGCTGAATAAATGTGAAGGGAAGAAATACTGTTTAGTGATTGTAGATATATTATCAAAATGGGTAGAAGCATTACCAACCAGGAATCCGGATGCAGCAACAGTGGCAAAGGTCCCAGTAAAATAAAGTATCCCTAGATCTGGCATACAAGCTACAGTGACAATAGAACACATTTTGTGAACCAGACAATCCAGCAACCTGGGGGATTATTTGGGATTTCCTTGAATAATCATTGCATGTACAACCCACAGTCAGCATGACTGGTGGCGAGGTACAATGGGATCCCGAGAAATAAGTTGAGGAGGTTGATGAGTGACACCCAGGCAATTGATTTGCTGTCTACCTCTAGCATTGCTGAGCATGACAACAGTTCCAAATGTAAAGGGTTTGACCCCCTTTGAAGTAGTATTTGGAATGGCATATTATGTGCCACAGTGGAAAGCTGTCATGCCTGCAGAGCTGGAGGTCGATGGCTCATTAGCAAGTTACATGAGAGGATTGTTAACCAATAACACTGTTTTGCAGTTAAACTCTTTTCAGAAAAAGCAAGCGAAGCCGGACGCAGAGCTGACTCCAGTATCCTGGGTGTGTTTGACTGTTATCCAAACAAGTAACTGCCCGAGTCCAACGTGGGAAGGTCCGTACCAGGTACTGTTGGCAACGCCTACTGCAGTAAAGTTTGCGGAAAGGTCGTCCTGGGTTCAACTCACCCTTTACAAACCTGTAAAGGATATCCAGTCTGATTTACATGTTGTAGCCGATATACCATAGAGACAGAATCACCCGGGGCAGAGTGTATAACAATACAAAGCAACCCCAAAGACATTGGTTTACTGTCCTACTGATCATACACCTATTAACCATGTTTGTGGTGACTTTACTTTTGCTGTGATCTTTCCTGCATATAACTACATAGATACAAATAGTGATACGTGATGAACTGGCCACAGATTGGCATCCAAACCTCAACACATACCTAGGCATGACACGTGTGCATGTACAGACTATGAACATTTCAAATTGCTGTGTTTGTACTGCCATACCTACATCATATGGAGGACTTCCGATGTATGTTATCCCCTTGGGGATAGATTGAGACTTGTGAATATTTACCTTTTGATACAGGTTCTGTGAGATCACAGGACAAAGTGGCACTCTACTTACCTGTTACACAAAAAGGAATTGTTTGTTTTCATAAACATGATACAGTCCAAGTTGGTGGGAGTAATTGTAACATAACTGTGTCTTACAATTGTCATATAACAGCCAAAGATTACAGTACTAGTTGTAGCACCATTCATGATTTGTATTTAAGCTTAATGAGAACAATGTGGAAAGATGTGCAGAAACATCCTGAATTGTATAAACAGTCATCTGTTATAGACAGGAAAATGTTACATGCAGAGTTAACCCGCATCAGTAGTAAAGTAGAATATTGTTATTTTGTTTGTGGGAAAAAAGCATATCAATGGTTACCTGAGAATTGGTCCGGCAGTTGTTTTTTGGGTTACCTGGCTCCAGCCATATGACATACTGCAGAATTGCCTCTGGGTACGAAACGAACTGTAAGAGATATAACTCGAAGAACTGGGAACTCAGTCGAGAAACCTAGTAATGCAGTGGGTGAAATGGAAGCTGTTTGGAAAAATCATTCTTCTGCAAGAGATAAATGAAAATTGACTCATATGGACTTGAGTGACAGTGTTATATCGTGGCCTGGAACAATCCCAGCTTATGGAGCTGTGAAATCAATCAGGGAACTGAGGAAGTTGTCAAAACCTCTCGGAGGAATGAGCAATGCGACATTTCGCTCTCGAACTTGTGACTGATGAACTGAATGCAATGAGAACTGTTGTGTCACAAAATGTAATGGCTCACGACTGCACCCTGGCGGCGAGAAGTGCGTCTTGGCGCTTATCAAAGAAGACTGCTGTGTCTAAGTACCACATAATAAGCACGATATCAACCACCACCTAGAGGTAATACAGCAGGTATCAGCCATGGCGGAACCAGGCCCAAACCCACTGACGAACTATTTCCAGAAACCATTTGGTGGATGGGGTTCACTCATAACTGAAAATCTTGATTGCCATTTGTGTTGTTCTGCTCATATTGTGAGCATGTGTCTGTTGCGGGATACTTTGTATGAAAGTATTAGTTAGGGACTCTGTTGTATCTGTAACCGAGACTATGTATCAAGACCTGTAGTGGGATTTGTTAATACCAAATGAAATCCTTTCTGAAATGTACAACAAATGACTTGCCTAGTTAAACGCTCCAGAGAGGAAGAGGCTAGGGAATGAAATAATGTTGTATATGTTTCTGGATAGAATAGAAGCAATCAAAGGAGGGAGAATGTTAGAAAAATATATATTTAAACATATATGACGTGCTAGTTTAGAAGCAAATAGTGTATAATGCATATTATTCTATTTTACAATATGGCAGTAGAACTTATCATGCATGTAATTGCCTGTAGTGTAGCTGCAGTGTGATCGAACCCTGACCCTGGCAGTAACCAGTGCAGCAGGCGTATGTCATTCAGCATTAGTTATCTGCTGGGTTAGAGAATAATAAATGTATGTACAGGTATATCTTTCATCCTTCCACTGAGGAGTGAGCTCTATCTAAGATAGAGTACAGCTGCTCACCAGAGAGACGAAGGAACCTAGTAGGCGATGAACTGACTATTGTACCCGAACAGGCTTGGAACCTTGACAGAGCAGAATTTACAGAAGGACAATGTAATTGACTATGTGCCTTGCAAGGCTGTGCTATTCTCATGGGAAAACATTTAATAAGCATTACCTTAGCACCGTTGTAGGAATACAATATTGTGGACTATAGTGATGTAAATGCCCTGTGACTGACCACATCATTAAGGTGGGCAAAAGCTGATTGTAAACACAATACTCATACAGCTGTTTCTTGTATAGAGTCAGACAAAACTCTATACTTGTACTGCATAGTTATTTGCCTCCTGGTGCACACTATTAAAACGTTGTTAAACTGAGCTTCCTGTGTTATTGACTGTCATTTTGAAAAGAGTAATGAGTGTTACAGTTTGATTTAAACAACGTAATTGACAGATGTGTATGTTCTAGCATGGGAATAGGTCAAGCCAACCACCACAATCACCATGTGTACCACATACAAACAGCCAGTAACACGCAGTAGTAATGCATGAAGGCATACACGACTGTGGGAATAGCACAGGACATATGGCACGTAGCAAGTGCAGATGTGTGACACAAAACCCCAGGATGGGGCTCCCTGCAAAGAGGAACATGTGCCAACCACACCTCCCACAGATGTACTGGCAATGAAAACACATGCCAAACACACAGAAACACTACCGTCCAACCCACGACTGCAACGGAGGCTGGTCAAACACCACTATGAAGCATGCACAAACAGGGACATGTGTAACCGTTGCCTTAACACCCCCCCATAGGCCAAAGAAGAATAGAATGGACATATGCATGTAATGTTGTGAAGGATGTGTGGTAGTCCTCAGTATCACAGTGGTAGGGACACAGATACACTGTAATCAACCGTGACGTATGTGCACTGTAGACAGCATACCTGCAGGTAATACAGAGGACAATCACGTGCCACAGAAATATACACATGAGAAAGAGGATAAAGGATAGACAAGTGTAAATGGGACAAACTATGAATATAGGTTCATAGGTCCATAGGTACAGGGTAGGCCATCTACCCAAGTTCAGCCACAACCCTACACCATAGTTAGGAGTCCTTTGCCAACATTCCTGTCCAGAGATAAAATGCTTATGATATTGCTGTACCTCTGTCAAGCAGTGATAATGATGTAATCCCTGGCCTATATCTGCAATCCCCCATCCAACGGACAACATACCCCCGAACAAGGCTAGCAAGGATCTCTGCCTCACATGTACTGTGATGTAGATCCACAGCATTGTGAGTGTCCGGGTGACGTATGTGTCACTCCAACACATCCTATTAATGACCGCGTCAAGGTTCATGTCACCTGCCCTCGTGGTTCCGAGGGATACACATACAGTAGTTGAAGCATAGACATGACATATGGGTCGACATGGCCTCATATGTCAGGCACAGGTCAACACTGAACAACAGGTATGTGACTGAATGGGGCAGGGGTCATACAAGTGGGGCAGCATTACACAAATCCATGACAGCCTGCATCTGTATGACAATTAACCTATGAGGCCTTCCCAGCTGCTGTAGGTGTCGGGTCAGATACCCTCCGAATGGGGCAATGTAGTCAATCATAGGTGTAACACGTAATGAGTACAAGGAGACAATGACCTACCCTGATCTAGATGTGAATCCCTGCACAAACAGGTGGGCAATGTAGAAGTCCCACCGAACCATGATAGCAACGTGTGTGTTGAATGAATGGTGACCGACAACCTCTGTCCCCTGATCCCTGGTAATCACCCCTGTGCTCAGTGGACTGCCACCCATATGCTGGACAGGGGTGACCTAGTACTCCTCGACAGGTATGATGTTGCATTACCTTGCATTTAGCTGTAGGCCATGTCCCTGACAGCAGATATGCATATCTGGGAGGCCCCTTTGAAGGCTATCCGTGTCAGATGTCCGTCCCACTATGGCACCCGTTTCGCAGTCATCTACAAACAATGTCACCCATAACACCCGTGTGTGTGCCTGTACTGTGGAAATGTAGATGTATAAGAGGAGTGGACCCAGGGAAGAGCCCCGTGGGACACCGCCTGTGACAGGCAGTAGGTCTGACATGCTGCCAGCAACTATAACCGCGTGGGCCATGTCACATAGCCAGTTTACAACCCATCCTGTGATGTACGTGTTCACATCCAAGCCGATGGGTTTATCAATGATACCTGAGGGGGGTAATGTGTTGAAGGCCTTTGCCAGGTCGAGGTAGGCTGTATGGACTGCAAGCCCCCATCAATGGCCTCGGTGACTGTCCTGAAAATGTCAACCATGCTTTAAACGCATGAACCGCCCCTGACCAAGCCAAACCGTGTTGGATGCAAAGTATGCAGGTCCCCTATGCCTTCATCTACGAGCCGCAGTATGATCCCTTCCCATGTCTTTGCAGATAGGTCTCCTCATGGTAATGGGACAGTAATAACCTGGGTCAGTGGAGGCATTGGCCCTGTGACGTGGGACTACAGTCGCCGTGCGACACAACCCGGGTACGTTACCCGAGGTGAGGCTACAAAGAAACAGCTGTCCTAACTGTGGGTCTAATTCCTCAATGAGATCGTGGAGTACACATTCGGGTCACCAGCTGGTCTCATGGATGCTATGTTCACTACCCTGGAGAGAGCATGTCCCACCCGTGCGTCACAGAACATGTGGGGACCACAAACCGCTGGGACAGACATCTCTTCATGTGGGGGGGAGGGTGTGGAGATGTCCTCACCGAACTTGTCAGCCCGTAATTTGGCAATGTGTGTATGTTGAGTAAACTCCACATCATCGTGAACCCAGTCAGAGCATATGTGGGAGCGACCTCCCAGGTGTCCAGCATAGCAAATGAAGGCTGTATGATTGTCAGCCAGGTCCATGTAGATATATCTGTGGAACGTGCCCCGGACCATGTCATGACAGCCTGTAGCTGTACACATATAATGACCAAGGGTGTCATACCTCACAAGGTGTCTGCGCCGCCTTGTAGTAGCCACCTCCTCTCATTGTACAGCTTGTGTATGGCTGGGGTACACCACACTGGATGCTTGGCATTGGTACAATGAACCACAGTTGGGTAAGGGAATGCCTGATCTATGCAGTCCTGTAGGTACCGGTAGACGGCATATGTAAGTGATGCAGTGGCTGCAGTACTGTTGACCACTGGCTCAGGGTCCTTAAAGGAGACCACAGTAGTGTTCAGAATTGTGAATTCTGCCTTTGAGCAAGCCATGTGTATGGTAACCGGCAACACCCACAACAACGGATGTCAATAGCAGAAGCCATTGTACAAATAACATAGATTAACTTCGGCATGACAATATGTATTATCATACATGTATTGACACGTGTCTGCTAATTACACTTGCAAATGGCCGGTAAGACCGGGCTAAAGTGATTTACCTAGTCTGGAGGTGTTGTTCCGACAATAAAGTGGCGATACTTCCCAACCGGGACCTCTGGGGATTAATTAAAGCGGTTGTTAACCTGCAACATTGGATGTACACCATTTGGTTCTGGTCTCGGAAAACATGGTTTCCGTAGCACTACACACTATGGGTAGTCAAGCAGACATCCGCGATTGGTGAACACACAGCAGCAGTCAAACCCACTGGCCACACGGACACAGTCCGACAAGCTCTACACTTTACATATGCACATTGGTGTCCAT
The DNA here is from genome assembly GCF_019279795.1 of Protopterus annectens. Taxonomy (NCBI): domain Eukaryota; kingdom Metazoa; phylum Chordata; order Ceratodontiformes; family Protopteridae; genus Protopterus; species Protopterus annectens. The sequence continues at coordinate 674,059,879 of NC_056735.1, forward strand.
TGTAGGACCCAAAAATTTTCCTGTACGGAATGCGTGCCAGCCTCCGTCATCACCCACGTGAACTGATTGTCGTGACCACGTCACAGCTACACATATGCACCGCAAGCGTGTTCAATGTTGATGATAGCTGTCCATGAAATGCAGCACATATGCACAGAAATCCCCAGGGTACCGAGTCCATAGAAGTGCGTCCACATCACAGTCCCGCACATGAAGGATGTGTAATGGGTAGTGTCGACTGTTGCAGTCAAGGGATCCTGGGTATGTAGAAACAGGGCTCGGCGTTGTTTTGCAGGTAATCCTTTGTCCCGCCCCGTGGGAGGGATGTGTGCGTAGCACCTGCCTTACTCCCCACTAATAATGCAAAGCATCCACCGGAGAATGCTACATGCAGGTGTGAAATGTGTAGAGCCCTATACCAGTGTCCAGTAGGCAATTCTCATGGATAGACAAGCGTACGACCAAGATGGCACCCACAACTGCAAACCCGGGGGAATTACACAGCCGCGTTAAGGCATAACACAGGGAATATACATAGGGACTACAGTTGACATTCCCCATACAAAGTTGGACCGCCGTGCAAACACCGCGCACACAGCACTCAATCTGCCAGCAACAAAATGGGGAGCACTCGCTACCATACAGCGGAACAGATGGGCGACCTGTGGAACACATACTAATGGCACACCCACAACGTCAACTAGGATATGTAAACTATGGCGTTCCCACCTATGAAGAAAACATGCTTCAATGAATACATAGGGGATCAACATGTTCCGGTGGTGTTATGTTGAAAATACAGTGACAGATATGTCCTATTGGGACGTCTGAGGTTTATTTGAAGCAGTTGCTAACCTGCATCTTTGGATATACACCAGTTATTCACAGTTCTAAAACACCTGGTTTACGTAGCACCACGTAGAATGGGTAGTCAAACAGACATCCGCGATTGGGGAACATACAGCAGCAGTCAAAAGCACTGGCCAGTTGGACACAGTCCAGCAACATCTAACTTTACATATGCACATTGGTGTCCATTGAAGGAC